>NW_022262550.1:0-30362 GCF_002021735.2 Oncorhynchus kisutch
CAGCTCTAGGAAGAGCTTGGTGGTTACAAATTTCTTGCATTTAAGAATGATTGAGGCCACTGTGTTCTTGGGGACCTTCAATGCTGCGGAAATGTTTTGGTACCCTTCCACAGATCTGTGCCTCAACACAATCCTGTCTGGAGCACTACGGACAGTTCCTTCGACCTCATGCTTGATTTTTTTTGCTCTGACATGCATTATCAACTATGGATCTTATTAGACAGGTGTGTGCCTTTCCAAATCATGTCCAATCAATTAATTTACCACAGGTGGACTCTCCAATCACGTTGAAGAAACATCTCAAGGATGAACAATGAAACAGGGTGTACCTGAGGTCAATTTGAAGTCTCATAGAAAAGGATCTGAATACTTATGTAAATAAGGTATTTCTATGATATATATATATATATATATATATATGTTTTTTTTCCCCCTTTTGCCAATTAACGAGAGAGAGAGGTGAAGGTGAAATATAACGTCCCTCCAAAACATGACCCGTCTAACCGCTCTTCTTAACACCCACTCGCTTAACCCAGAAGCCAGCTGCACCAATGTTCAGAGGAAACAACCGTTCAACTGATGACCGAAGTCATCCTGCAGGCGCCCGGCCCGTCACAAGGAGTCGCTAGTGCGCAATGAGCCAAGTAAAGACCCCCCCCCCCCCCCAGCCCAAACCCATGTTCAGATGTAAGTGGTACATTTTTCTTAAAACACTAAAATGATAACAATTGCAATGCCCCCTATCTTATGTTCAGAACCTTGATTGTGTATGCACCAAAAAATCGGTATGGTGACATTTGCGTGATCGGTTTTCTATCGCTCATTTGCACGTCACGGCAATACTATCATGTCACCGTGTGGGACTGTGGGTCAGTTAACCTTGTCGGAATGGGCGCCCTGATTCTAATTTGTGAGCTAGGCAGGCTACTGCCTGGAAGGTCTCCCTAACAGAAGTACGAGATGGGGAGGAGGGCAGGGGTAGGTTGACCTCAGGTCTCCCCACTGGAAGCCCGAGGTAGGGGGAGCGGGGGAATCTATCAAATAGCGCACCTCTAACTTTGTACAGTACTAATGCAATTAGTAAAATCAGTCACATTACGAAATGCTACCAAATAAATCACAATTCATTCATAATACTGTGAAAATATAGTTTCACAGACATATTTTAGATTTTTTTTTTCTGGTTTGTGTGAAATCATTAAGTATAAGGTGAATTGGTTTAGTCTTGACTCTTGGTTAACAGTGTTGGGGGATGGGTAATTGATTGATGCTCAGTGCCAAATCAACACAAATTTGTTTCTATTCGTCTTTGTTACTTCTTTTTGATATGTGTCTTACTTTTGTCTATATTTATATTTATATAGTTTTAAATGTTATTATTTATCTGTGTTCCAAATGTCTGAATAAAAATTACAGTTAGTCCAGAATGGTACAGTTAGTGCAGAATGGTACAGTTAGTGCAGAATGGTACAGTTAGTGCAGAATGGTACAGTTAGTGCAGGGGGGTTCACCCAGGGAGCCATGAAAGTACCGCCACTGTCCCTGAGTAAAGTTCAGTGAAAGGAAGGGTGGTATTTAATTAGTTATTTTTTAAAACCTTAATCAGCAATCTAATAATTTCAAAATGTTGATATAAATTTAGTAAAAACCAATCCTGATTTTTTTTAACAAATCTAAAATCTTTCAAAAGTTGGCTCTGTCTCATCAGCGTAAAAATCAAAACAAACGTATTATTTTACTACTCAATCCAGCAATCACCTTTAATGACCTGACATTGTTCCACATAATGGAAACACATTATAATGTTAGACTACATGTGTAATGGCTTTCTTGTGGTGAAGGAGAGTCGGACCAAAATGCAGCGTGATGATGATTCATGATATTTTAATGAAGGAAAAAACTATACATGAAGAAACTACAAAATAATGAAATGTGAAAACCGAAACAGCCCTATCTGGTGCAAACACAAAGACAGGAACAATCACCCACAAAACAGGCTACCTAAATATGGTTCCCAATCAGAGACAATGACTAACACCTGCCTCTGATTGAGAACCATATCAGGCCAAACATAGAAATAGACAAACCAGACACACAACATAGAATGCCCACCCAGCTCACGTCCTGACCAACACTAAAACAAGGAAAACACATACGAACGATGGTCAGAACGTGACAACATGAACTTTCCTACTCAAATTAACTGGTGTTACTTTAACAATCAAACCAAGAATCAATAACCATTAGAATCTATTCTTACAATTTCTTACTCACTCACAACTTTCAGCTTAACTCTCCTATTTCTTTTTCCCCCAGGGGGCAAAAATATAACCCCTCTCATTTCAAATTTTTCCTTACCTCTATCGTAAGATTAAAACCGAACTTTATAACTTCCTCTTCTCTTTGCTCTCCACACTTATGAAATGTATCCTATTTCTTTAAAAATAACACGCGCAGCGCCAAAATTATGACATGCGTCAGTCAATCTATAAGAATGAAAAACATTTTGGTAATCACTTTCTATCGCCATTCTCTCCACGCTATCATTCAGAATTTCTTTAACTTAGGTAACTGTCTTCTCTATTGATACAGTCATTTAAATACGACTCAATTCTCAATACATTATTCCAGCAGATAATTTAGTGAACAGACATCGTCTTGCATCAGAATTCGCTTCGTTATTATTTTAAGTTGAATAACTCTATCAATTTAACCTAAACAATCTATTGAAAACGTTCAATTTATCCCTTCTATGTACAATAAGTGCTTGTAATTTATAAATGGTTTACCCGATAAAATACCCTAAAATTAAAGCTGACTTTGTATATAATTTCAAATGAACAAAGTTGAATCTCATCTTCAGACAGATCAGTCTTCTCTTTTCAGAAGTAGGCATTTGCTTTCCAAACCGTAGACCTACGTTTTTTTCTCGCAATTGTATTTGCATATGCCAGCAGCATACCACCCTTCAGTAGATCTAGCTGGTCTGTCATAATATAATAGAGACAGTAGATCTAGCTGGTCTGTCATAATATAATAGAGACAGTAGATCTAGCTGGTCTGTCATAATATAATAGAGACCTAGAGACAGTAGATCTAAATGGTCTGTCATAGTATAATAGAGACAGTAGATCTAGCTGGTCTGTCATAATTTAATAGAGACAGTTGATCTAGCTGGTCTGTCATAATATAATAGAGACATAGAGACAGTAGATCTAGCTGGTCTGTCATAATATAATAGAGACAGTAGATCTAGCTGGTCTGTCATAATATAAAAGAGACAGTAGATCTAGCTGGTCTGTCATATTATAATAGAGACAGTAGATCTAGCTGGTCTGTCATATAATAGAGACAGTAGATCTAGCTGGTCTGTCATAATATAATAGAGACAGTAGATCTAGCTGGTCTGTCATTATATAATAGAGACAGTAGATCTAGCTGGTCTGTCATAATATAATAGAGACAGTAGATCTAGCTGGTCTGTCATAATATAATAGAGACAGTAGATCTAGCTGGTCTGTCATAATATAATAGAGACAGTAGATCTAGCTGGTCTGTCATAATATAATAGAGACAGTAGATCTAGCTGGTCTGTCATAATATAATAGAGACAGTAGATCTAGCTGGTCTGTCATAATATAATAGAGACAGTAGATCTAGCTGGTCTGTCATAATATAATAGAGACAGTAGATCTAGCTGGTCTGTCATAATATAATAGAGACAGTAGATCTAGCTGGTCTGTCATAATATAGAGAGAGACAGTAGATCTAGCTGGTCTGTCATAATATAATAGAGACAGTAGATCTAGCTGGTCTGTCATAATATAATAGAGACAGTAGATCTAGCTGGTCTGTCATAATATAATAGAGACAGTAGATCTAGCTGGTCTGTCATAATATAATAGAGACAGTAGATCTAGCTGGTCTGTCATAATATATAGACACAGAGACAGTAGATCTAGCTGGTCTGTCATAATATAATAGAGACAGTAGATCTAGCTGGTCTGTCATAATATAATAGAGACAGTAGATCTAGCTGGTCTGTCATAATATAATAGAGACAGTAGATCTAGCTGGTCTGTCATAATATAATAGAGACAGTAGATCTAGCTGGTCTGTCATAATATAATAGAGACAGTAGATCTAGCTGGTCTGTCATAATTACAGAGACAGTAGATCTAGCTGGTCTGTCATAATATAATAGAGACAGTAGATCTAGCTGGTCTGTCATAATATAATAGAGACAGTAGATCTAGCTGGTCTGTCATAATATAATAGAGACAGTAGATCTAGCTGGTCTGTCATAATATAATAGAGACAGTAGATCTAGCTGGTCTGTCATAATATAATAGAGACAGTAGATCTAGCTGGTCTGTCATAATATAATAGAGACAGAGAGTAGTATCTAGCTGGTCTGTCATAATATAATAGAGACAGTAGATCTAGCTGGTCTGTCATAATATTATAGAGACAGTAGATCTAGCTGGTCTGTCATAATATAATAGAGACAGTAGATCTAGCTGGTCTGTCATAATATAATAGAGACAGTAGATCTAGCTGGTCTGTCATAATATAATAGAGACAGTAGATCTAGCTGGTCTGTCATAATATAATAGAGACAGTAGATCTAGCTGGTCTGTCATAATAATAGAGACAGTAGATCTAGCTGGTCTGTCATAATATAATAGAGAGAGACAGTAGATCTAGCTGGTCTGTCATAATATAATAGAGACAGTAGATCTAGCTGGTCTGTCATAATATAATAGAGACAGTAGATCTAGCTGGTCTGTCATACAATAATAGAGACAGTAGATCTAGCTGGTCTGTCATAATATAATAGAGACAGTAGATCTAGCTGGTCTGTCATAATATAATAGAGACAGTAGATCTAGCTGGTCTGTCATAATATAATAGAGACAGTAGATCTAGCTGGTCTGTCATAATATAATAGAGACAGTAGATCTAGCTGGTCTGTCATAATATAATAGAGACAGTAGATCTAGCTGGTCTGTCATAATATAATAGAGACAGTAGATCTAGCTGGTCTGTCATAATATAATAGAGACAGTAGATCTAGCTGGTCTGTCATAATATAATAGAGACAGTAGATCTAGCTGGTCTGTCATAATATAATAGAGACAGTAGATCTAGCTGGTCTGTCATAATATAATAGAGACAGTAGATCTAGCTGGTCTGTCATAATATAATAGAGACAGTAGATCTAGCTGGTCTGTCATATATAATAGAGACAGTAGATCTAGCTGGTCTGTCATAATATAATAGAGACAGTAGATCTAGCTGGTCTGTCATAATATAATAGAGACAGTAGATCTAGCTGGTCTGTCATAATATAATAGAGACAGTAGATCTAGCTGGTCTGTCATAATATAATAGAGACAGTAGATCTAGCTGGTCTGTCATAATATAATAGAGACAGTAGATCTAGCTGGTCTGTCATAATATAATAGAGACAGTAGATCTAGCTGGTCTGTCATAATATAATAGAGACAGTAGATCTAGCTGGTCTGTCATAATATAATAGAGACAGTAGATCTAGCTGGTCTGTCATAATATAATAGAGACAGTAGATCTAGCTGGTCTGTCATAATATAATAGAGACAGTAGATCTAGCTGGTCTGTCATAATATAATAGAGACAGTAGATCTAGCTGGTCTGTCATAATATAATAGAGACAGTAGATCTAGCTGGTCTGTCATATATAATAGAGACAGTAGATCTAGCTGGTCTGTCATAATATAATAGAGACAGTAGATCTAGCTGGTCTGTCATAATATAATAGAGACAGTAGATCTAGCTGGTCTGTCATAATATAATAGAGACAGTAGATCTAGCTGGTCTGTCATAATATAATAGAGACAGTAGATCTAGCTGGTCTGTCATAATATAATAGAGACAGTAGATCTAGCTGGTCTGTCATAATATAATAGAGACAGTAGATCTAGCTGGTCTGTCATAATATAATAGAGACAGTAGATCTAGCTGGTCTGTCATAATATAATAGAGACAGTAGATCTAGCTGGTCTGTCATAATATAATAGAGACAGTAGATCTAGCTGGTCTGTCATAATATAATAGAGACAGTAGATCTAGCTGGTCTGTCATAATATAATAGAGACAGTAGATCTAGCTGGTCTGTCATAATATAATAGAGACAGTAGATCTAGCTGGTCTGTCATAATATAATAGAGACAGTAGATCTAGCTGGTCTGTCATAATATAATAGAGACAGTAGATCTAGCTGGTCTGTCATAATATAATAGAGACAGTAGATCTAGCTGGTCTGTCATAATATAATAGAGACAGTAGATCTAGCTGGTCTGTCATAATATAATAGAGACAGTAGATCTAGCTGGTCTGTCATAATATAATAGAGACAGTAGATCTAGCTGGTCTGTCATAATATAATAGAGACAGTAGATCTAGCTGGTCTGTCATAATATAATAGAGACAGTAGATCTAGCTGGTCTGTCATAATATAATAGAGACAGTAGATCTAGCTGGTCTGTCATAATATAATAGAGACAGTAGATCTAGCTGGTCTGTCATAATATAATAGAGACAGTAGATCTAGCTGGTCTGTCATAATATAATAGAGACAGTAGATCTAGCTGGTCTGTCATAATATAATAGAGACAGTAGATCTAGCTGGTCTGTCATAATATAATAGAGACAGTAGATCTAGCTGGTCTGTCATAATATAATAGAGACAGTAGATCTAGCTGGTCTGTCATAATATAATAGAGACAGTAGATCTAGCTGGTCTGTCATAATATAATAGAGACAGTAGATCTAGCTGGTCTGTCATAATATAATAGAGACAGTAGATCTAGCTGGTCTGTCATAATATAATAGAGACAGTAGATCTAGCTGGTCTGTCATAATATAATAGAGACAGTAGATCTAGCTGGTCTGTCATAATATAATAGAGACAGTAGATCTAGCTGGTCTGTCATAATATAATAGAGACAGTAGATCTAGCTGGTCTGTCATAATATAATAGAGACAGTAGATCTAGCTGGTCTGTCATAATATAATAGAGACAGTAGATCTAGCTGGTCTGTCATAATATAATAGAGACAGTAGATCTAGCTGGTCTGTCATAATATAATAGAGACAGTAGATCTAGCTGGTCTGTCATAATATAATAGAGACAGTAGATCTAGCTGGTCTGTCATAATATAATAGAGACAGTAGATCTAGCTGGTCTGTCATAATATAATAGAGACAGTAGATCTAGCTGGTCTGTCATAATATAATAGAGACAGTAGATCTAGCTGGTCTGTCATAATATAATAGAGACAGTAGATCTAGCTGGTCTGTCATAATATAATAGAGACAGTAGATCTAGCTGGTCTGTCATAATATAATAGAGACAGTAGATCTAGCTGGTCTGTCATAATATAATAGAGACAGTAGATCTAGCTGGTCTGTCATAATATAATAGAGACAGTAGATCTAGCTGGTCTGTCATAATATAATAGAGACAGTAGATCTAGCTGGTCTGTCATAATATAATAGAGACAGTAGATCTAGCTGGTCTGTCATAATATAATAGAGACAGTAGATCTAGCTGGTCTGTCATAATATAATAGAGACAGTAGATCTAGCTGGTCTGTCATAATATAATAGAGACAGTAGATCTAGCTGGTCTGTCATAATATAATAGAGACAGTAGATCTAGCTGGTCTGTCATAATATAATAGAGACAGTAGATCTAGCTGGTCTGTCATAATATAATAGAGACAGTAGATCTAGCTGGTCTGTCATAATATAATAGAGACAGTAGATCTAGCTGGTCTGTCATAATATAATAGAGACAGTAGATCTAGCTGGTCTGTCATAATATAATAGAGACAGTAGATCTAGCTGGTCTGTCATAATATAATAGAGACAGTAGATCTAGCTGGTCTGTCATAATATAATAGAGACAGTAGATCTAGCTGGTCTGTCATAATATAATAGAGACAGTAGATCTAGCTGGTCTGTCATAATATAATAGAGACAGTAGATCTAGCTGGTCTGTCATAATATAATAGAGACAGTAGATCTAGCTGGTCTGTCATAATATAATAGAGACAGTAGATCTAGCTGGTCTGTCATAATATAATAGAGACAGTAGATCTAGCTGGTCTGTCATAATATAATAGAGACAGTAGATCTAGCTGGTCTGTCATAATATAATAGAGACAGTAGATCTAGCTGGTCTGTCATAATATAATAGAGACAGTAGATCTAGCTGGTCTGTCATAATATAATAGAGACAGTAGATCTAGCTGGTCTGTCATAATATAATAGAGACAGTAGATCTAGCTGGTCTGTCATAATATAATAGAGACAGTAGATCTAGCTGGTCTGTCATAATATAATAGAGACAGTAGATCTAGCTGGTCTGTCATAATATAATAGAGACAGTAGATCTAGCTGGTCTGTCATAATATAATAGAGACAGTAGATCTAGCTGGTCTGTCATAATATAATAGAGACAGTAGATCTAGCTGGTCTGTCATAATATAATAGAGACAGTAGATCTAGCTGGTCTGTCATAATATAATAGAGACAGTAGATCTAGCTGGTCTGTCATAATATAATAGAGACAGTAGATCTAGCTGGTCTGTCATAATATAATAGAGACAGTAGATCTAGCTGGTCTGTCATAATATAATAGAGACAGTAGATCTAGCTGGTCTGTCATAATATAATAGAGACAGTAGATCTAGCTGGTCTGTCATAATATAATAGAGACAGTAGATCTAGCTGGTCTGTCATAATATAATAGAGACAGTAGATCTAGCTGGTCTGTCATAATATAATAGAGACAGTAGATCTAGCTGGTCTGTCATAATATAATAGAGACAGTAGATCTAGCTGGTCTGTCATAATATAATAGAGACAGTAGATCTAGCTGGTCTGTCATAATATAATAGAGACAGTAGATCTAGCTGGTCTGTCATAATATAATAGAGACAGTAGATCTAGCTGGTCTGTCATAATATAATAGAGACAGTAGATCTAGCTGGTCTGTCATAATATAATAGAGACAGTAGATCTAGCTGGTCTGTCATAATATAATAGAGACAGTAGATCTAGCTGGTCTGTCATAATATAATAGAGACAGTAGATCTAGCTGGTCTGTCATAATATAATAGAGACAGTAGATCTAGCTGGTCTGTCATAATATAATAGAGACAGTAGATCTAGCTGGTCTGTCATAATATAATAGAGACAGTAGATCTAGCTGGTCTGTCATAATATAATAGAGACAGTAGATCTAGCTGGTCTGTCATAATATAATAGAGACAGTAGATCTAGCTGGTCTGTCATAATATAATAGAGACAGTAGATCTAGCTGGTCTGTCATAATATAATAGAGACAGTAGATCTAGCTGGTCTGTCATAATATAATAGAGACAGTAGATCTAGCTGGTCTGTCATAATATAATAGAGACAGTAGATCTAGCTGGTCTGTCATAATATAATAGAGACAGTAGATCTAGCTGGTCTGTCATAATATAATAGAGACAGTAGATCTAGCTGGTCTGTCATAATATAATAGAGACAGTAGATCTAGCTGGTCTGTCATAATATAATAGAGACAGTAGATCTAGCTGGTCTGTCATAATATAATAGAGACAGTAGATCTAGCTGGTCTGTCATAATATAATAGAGACAGTAGATCTAGCTGGTCTGTCATAATATAATAGAGACAGTAGATCTAGCTGGTCTGTCATAATATAATAGAGACAGTAGATCTAGCTGGTCTGTCATAATATAATAGAGACAGTAGATCTAGCTGGTCTGTCATAATATAATAGAGACAGTAGATCTAGCTGGTCTGTCATAATATAATAGAGACAGTAGATCTAGCTGGTCTGTCATAATATAATAGAGACAGTAGATCTAGCTGGTCTGTCATAATATAATAGAGACAGTAGATCTAGCTGGTCTGTCATAATATAATAGAGACAGTAGATCTAGCTGGTCTGTCATAATATAATAGAGACAGTAGATCTAGCTGGTCTGTCATAATATAATAGAGACAGTAGATCTAGCTGGTCTGTCATAATATAATAGAGACAGTAGATCTAGCTGGTCTGTCATAATATAATAGAGACAGTAGATCTAGCTGGTCTGTCATAATATAATAGAGACAGTAGATCTAGCTGGTCTGTCATAATATAATAGAGACAGTAGATCTAGCTGGTCTGTCATAATATAATAGAGACAGTAGATCTAGCTGGTCTGTCATAATATAATAGAGACAGTAGATCTAGCTGGTCTGTCATAATATAATAGAGACAGTAGATCTAGCTGGTCTGTCATAATATAATAGAGACAGTAGATCTAGCTGGTCTGTCATAATATAATAGAGACAGTAGATCTAGCTGGTCTGTCATAATATAATAGAGACAGTAGATCTAGCTGGTCTGTCATAATATAATAGAGACAGTAGATCTAGCTGGTCTGTCATAATATAATAGAGACAGTAGATCTAGCTGGTCTGTCATAATATAATAGAGACAGTAGATCTAGCTGGTCTGTCATAATATAATAGAGACAGTAGATCTAGCTGGTCTGTCATAATATAATAGAGACAGTAGATCTAGCTGGTCTGTCATAATATAATAGAGACAGTAGATCTAGCTGGTCTGTCATAATATAATAGAGACAGTAGATCTAGCTGGTCTGTCATAATATAATAGAGACAGTAGATCTAGCTGGTCTGTCATAATATAATAGAGACAGTAGATCTAGCTGGTCTGTCATAATATAATAGAGACAGTAGATCTAGCTGGTCTGTCATAATATAATAGAGACAGTAGATCTAGCTGGTCTGTCATAATATAATAGAGACAGTAGATCTAGCTGGTCTGTCATAATATAATAGAGACAGTAGATCTAGCTGGTCTGTCATAATATAATAGAGACAGTAGATCTAGCTGGTCTGTCATAATATAATAGAGACAGTAGATCTAGCTGGTCTGTCATAATATAATAGAGACAGTAGATCTAGCTGGTCTGTCATAATATAATAGAGACAGTAGATCTAGCTGGTCTGTCATAATATAATAGAGACAGTAGATCTAGCTGGTCTGTCATAATATAATAGAGACAGTAGATCTAGCTGGTCTGTCATAATATAATAGAGACAGTAGATCTAGCTGGTCTGTCATAATATAATAGAGACAGTAGATCTAGCTGGTCTGTCATAATATAATAGAGACAGTAGATCTAGCTGGTCTGTCATAATATAATAGAGACAGTAGATCTAGCTGGTCTGTCATAATATAATAGAGACAGTAGATCTAGCTGGTCTGTCATAATATAATAGAGACAGTAGATCTAGCTGGTCTGTCATAATATAATAGAGACAGTAGATCTAGCTGGTCTGTCATAATATAATAGAGACAGTAGATCTAGCTGGTCTGTCATAATATAATAGAGACAGTAGATCTAGCTGGTCTGTCATAATATAATAGAGACAGTAGATCTAGCTGGTCTGTCATAATATAATAGAGACAGTAGATCTAGCTGGTCTGTCATAATATAATAGAGACAGTAGATCTAGCTGGTCTGTCATAATATAATAGAGACAGTAGATCTAGCTGGTCTGTCATAATATAATAGAGACAGTAGATCTAGCTGGTCTGTCATAATATAATAGAGACAGTAGATCTAGCTGGTCTGTCATAATATAATAGAGACAGTAGATCTAGCTGGTCTGTCATAATATAATAGAGACAGTAGATCTAGCTGGTCTGTCATAATATAATAGAGACAGTAGATCTAGCTGGTCTGTCATAATATAATAGAGACAGTAGATCTAGCTGGTCTGTCATAATATAATAGAGACAGTAGATCTAGCTGGTCTGTCATAATATAATAGAGACAGTAGATCTAGCTGGTCTGTCATAATATAATAGAGACAGTAGATCTAGCTGGTCTGTCATAATATAATAGAGACAGTAGATCTAGCTGGTCTGTCATAATATAATAGAGACAGTAGATCTAGCTGGTCTGTCATAATATAATAGAGACAGTAGATCTAGCTGGTCTGTCATAATATAATAGAGACAGTAGATCTAGCTGGTCTGTCATAATATAATAGAGACAGTAGATCTAGCTGGTCTGTCATAATATAATAGAGACAGTAGATCTAGCTGGTCTGTCATAATATAATAGAGACAGTAGATCTAGCTGGTCTGTCATAATATAATAGAGACAGTAGATCTAGCTGGTCTGTCATAATATAATAGAGACAGTAGATCTAGCTGGTCTGTCATAATATAATAGAGACAGTAGATCTAGCTGGTCTGTCATAATATAATAGAGACAGTAGATCTAGCTGGTCTGTCATAATATAATAGAGACAGTAGATCTAGCTGGTCTGTCATAATATAATAGAGACAGTAGATCTAGCTGGTCTGTCATAATATAATAGAGACAGTAGATCTAGCTGGTCTGTCATAATATAATAGAGACAGTAGATCTAGCTGGTCTGTCATAATATAATAGAGACAGTAGATCTAGCTGGTCTGTCATAATATAATAGAGACAGTAGATCTAGCTGGTCTGTCATAATATAATAGAGACAGTAGATCTAGCTGGTCTGTCATAATATAATAGAGACAGTAGATCTAGCTGGTCTGTCATAATATAATAGAGACAGTAGATCTAGCTGGTCTGTCATAATATAATAGAGACAGTAGATCTAGCTGGTCTGTCATAATATAATAGAGACAGTAGATCTAGCTGGTCTGTCATAATATAATAGAGACAGTAGATCTAGCTGGTCTGTCATAATATAATAGAGACAGTAGATCTAGCTGGTCTGTCATAATATAATAGAGACAGTAGATCTAGCTGGTCTGTCATAATATAATAGAGACAGTAGATCTAGCTGGTCTGTCATAATATAATAGAGACAGTAGATCTAGCTGGTCTGTCATAATATAATAGAGACAGTAGATCTAGCTGGTCTGTCATAATATAATAGAGACAGTAGATCTAGCTGGTCTGTCATAATATAATAGAGACAGTAGATCTAGCTGGTCTGTCATAATATAATAGAGACAGTAGATCTAGCTGGTCTGTCATAATATAATAGAGACAGTAGATCTAGCTGGTCTGTCATAATATAATAGAGACAGTAGATCTAGCTGGTCTGTCATAATATAATAGAGACAGTAGATCTAGCTGGTCTGTCATAATATAATAGAGACAGTAGATCTAGCTGGTCTGTCATAATATAATAGAGACAGTAGATCTAGCTGGTCTGTCATAATATAATAGAGACAGTAGATCTAGCTGGTCTGTCATAATATAATAGAGACAGTAGATCTAGCTGGTCTGTCATAATATAATAGAGACAGTAGATCTAGCTGGTCTGTCATAATATAATAGAGACAGTAGATCTAGCTGGTCTGTCATAATATAATAGAGACAGTAGATCTAGCTGGTCTGTCATAATATAATAGAGACAGTAGATCTAGCTGGTCTGTCATAATATAATAGAGACAGTAGATCTAGCTGGTCTGTCATAATATAATAGAGACAGTAGATCTAGCTGGTCTGTCATAATATAATAGAGACAGTAGATCTAGCTGGTCTGTCATAATATAATAGAGACAGTAGATCTAGCTGGTCTGTCATAATATAATAGAGACAGTAGATCTAGCTGGTCTGTCATAATATAATAGAGACAGTAGATCTAGCTGGTCTGTCATAATATAATAGAGACAGTAGATCTAGCTGGTCTGTCATAATATAATAGAGACAGTAGATCTAGCTGGTCTGTCATAATATAATAGAGACAGTAGATCTAGCTGGTCTGTCATAATATAATAGAGACAGTAGATCTAGCTGGTCTGTCATAATATAATAGAGACAGTAGATCTAGCTGGTCTGTCATAATATAATAGAGACAGTAGATCTAGCTGGTCTGTCATAATATAATAGAGACAGTAGATCTAGCTGGTCTGTCATAATATAATAGAGACAGTAGATCTAGCTGGTCTGTCATAATATAATAGAGACAGTAGATCTAGCTGGTCTGTCATAATATAATAGAGACAGTAGATCTAGCTGGTCTGTCATAATATAATAGAGACAGTAGATCTAGCTGGTCTGTCATAATATAATAGAGACAGTAGATCTAGCTGGTCTGTCATAATATAATAGAGACAGTAGATCTAGCTGGTCTGTCATAATATAATAGAGACAGTAGATCTAGCTGGTCTGTCATAATATAATAGAGACAGTAGATCTAGCTGGTCTGTCATAATATAATAGAGACAGTAGATCTAGCTGGTCTGTCATAATATAATAGAGACAGTAGATCTAGCTGGTCTGTCATAATATAATAGAGACAGTAGATCTAGCTGGTCTGTCATAATATAATAGAGACAGTAGATCTAGCTGGTCTGTCATAATATAATAGAGACAGTAGATCTAGCTGGTCTGTCATAATATAATAGAGACAGTAGATCTAGCTGGTCTGTCATAATATAATAGAGACAGTAGATCTAGCTGGTCTGTCATAATATAATAGAGACAGTAGATCTAGCTGGTCTGTCATAATATAATAGAGACAGTAGATCTAGCTGGTCTGTCATAATATAATAGAGACAGTAGATCTAGCTGGTCTGTCATAATATAATAGAGACAGTAGATCTAGCTGGTCTGTCATAATATAATAGAGACAGTAGATCTAGCTGGTCTGTCATAATATAATAGAGACAGTAGATCTAGCTGGTCTGTCATAATATAATAGAGACAGTAGATCTAGCTGGTCTGTCATAATATAATAGAGACAGTAGATCTAGCTGGTCTGTCATAATATAATAGAGACAGTAGATCTAGCTGGTCTGTCATAATATAATAGAGACAGTAGATCTAGCTGGTCTGTCATAATATAATAGAGACAGTAGATCTAGCTGGTCTGTCATAATATAATAGAGACAGTAGATCTAGCTGGTCTGTCATAATATAATAGAGACAGTAGATCTAGCTGGTCTGTCATAATATAATAGAGACAGTAGATCTAGCTGGTCTGTCATAATATAATAGAGACAGTAGATCTAGCTGGTCTGTCATAATATAATAGAGACAGTAGATCTAGCTGGTCTGTCATAATATAATAGAGACAGTAGATCTAGCTGGTCTGTCATAATATAATAGAGACAGTAGATCTAGCTGGTCTGTCATAATATAATAGAGACAGTAGATCTAGCTGGTCTGTCATAATATAATAGAGACAGTAGATCTAGCTGGTCTGTCATAATATAATAGAGACAGTAGATCTAGCTGGTCTGTCATAATATAATAGAGACAGTAGATCTAGCTGGTCTGTCATAATATAATAGAGACAGTAGATCTAGCTGGTCTGTCATAATATAATAGAGACAGTAGATCTAGCTGGTCTGTCATAATATAATAGAGACAGTAGATCTAGCTGGTCTGTCATAATATAATAGAGACAGTAGATCTAGCTGGTCTGTCATAATATAATAGAGACAGTAGATCTAGCTGGTCTGTCATAATATAATAGAGACAGTAGATCTAGCTGGTCTGTCATAATATAATAGAGACAGTAGATCTAGCTGGTCTGTCATAATATAATAGAGACAGTAGATCTAGCTGGTCTGTCATAATATAATAGAGACAGTAGATCTAGCTGGTCTGTCATAATATAATAGAGACAGTAGATCTAGCTGGTCTGTCATAATATAATAGAGACAGTAGATCTAGCTGGTCTGTCATAATATAATAGAGACAGTAGATCTAGCTGGTCTGTCATAATATAATAGAGACAGTAGATCTAGCTGGTCTGTCATAATATAATAGAGACAGTAGATCTAGCTGGTCTGTCATAATATAATAGAGACAGTAGATCTAGCTGGTCTGTCATAATATAATAGAGACAGTAGATCTAGCTGGTCTGTCATAATATAATAGAGACAGTAGATCTAGCTGGTCTGTCATAATATAATAGAGACAGTAGATCTAGCTGGTCTGTCATAATATAATAGAGACAGTAGATCTAGCTGGTCTGTCATAATATAATAGAGACAGTAGATCTAGCTGGTCTGTCATAATATAATAGAGACAGTAGATCTAGCTGGTCTGTCATAATATAATAGAGACAGTAGATCTAGCTGGTCTGTCATAATATAATAGAGACAGTAGATCTAGCTGGTCTGTCATAATATAATAGAGACAGTAGATCTAGCTGGTCTGTCATAATATAATAGAGACAGTAGATCTAGCTGGTCTGTCATAATATAATAGAGACAGTAGATCTAGCTGGTCTGTCATAATATAATAGAGACAGTAGATCTAGCTGGTCTGTCATAATATAATAGAGACAGTAGATCTAGCTGGTCTGTCATAATATAATAGAGACAGTAGATCTAGCTGGTCTGTCATAATATAATAGAGACAGTAGATCTAGCTGGTCTGTCATAATATAATAGAGACAGTAGATCTAGCTGGTCTGTCATAATATAATAGAGACAGTAGATCTAGCTGGTCTGTCATAATATAATAGAGACAGTAGATCTAGCTGGTCTGTCATAATATAATAGAGACAGTAGATCTAGCTGGTCTGTCATAATATAATAGAGACAGTAGATCTAGCTGGTCTGTCATAATATAATAGAGACAGTAGATCTAGCTGGTCTGTCATAATATAATAGAGACAGTAGATCTAGCTGGTCTGTCATAATATAATAGAGACAGTAGATCTAGCTGGTCTGTCATAATATAATAGAGACAGTAGATCTAGCTGGTCTGTCATAATATAATAGAGACAGTAGATCTAGCTGGTCTGTCATAATATAATAGAGACAGTAGATCTAGCTGGTCTGTCATAATATAATAGAGACAGTAGATCTAGCTGGTCTGTCATAATATAATAGAGACAGTAGATCTAGCTGGTCTGTCATAATATAATAGAGACAGTAGATCTAGCTGGTCTGTCATAATATAATAGAGACAGTAGATCTAGCTGGTCTGTCATAATATAATAGAGACAGTAGATCTAGCTGGTCTGTCATAATATAATAGAGACAGTAGATCTAGCTGGTCTGTCATAATATAATAGAGACAGTAGATCTAGCTGGTCTGTCATAATATAATAGAGACAGTAGATCTAGCTGGTCTGTCATAATATAATAGAGACAGTAGATCTAGCTGGTCTGTCATAATATAATAGAGACAGTAGATCTAGCTGGTCTGTCATAATATAATAGAGACAGTAGATCTAGCTGGTCTGTCATAATATAATAGAGACAGTAGATCTAGCTGGTCTGTCATAATATAATAGAGACAGTAGATCTAGCTGGTCTGTCATAATATAATAGAGACAGTAGATCTAGCTGGTCTGTCATAATATAATAGAGACAGTAGACCTAGCTGGTCTGTCATAATATAATAGAGACAGTAGATCTAGCTGGTCTGTCATAATATAATAGAGACAGTAGATCTAGCTGGTCTGTCATAATATAATAGAGACAGTAGATCTAGCTGGTCTGTCATAATATAATAGAGACAGTAGATCTAGCTGGTCTGTCATAATATAATAGAGACAGTAGATCTAGCTGGTCTGTCATAATATAATAGAGACAGTAGATCTAGCTGGTCTGTCATAATATAATAGAGACAGTAGATCTAGCTGGTCTGTCATAATATAATAGAGACAGTAGATCTAGCTGGTCTGTCATAATATAATAGAGACAGTAGATCTAGCTGGTCTGTCATAATATAATAGAGACAGTAGATCTAGCTGGTCTGTCATAATATAATAGAGACAGTAGATCTAGCTGGTCTGTCATAATATAATAGAGACAGTAGATCTAGCTGGTCTGTCATAATATAATAGAGACAGTAGATCTAGCTGGTCTGTCATAATATAATAGAGACAGTAGATCTAGCTGGTCTGTCATAATATAATAGAGACAGTAGATCTAGCTGGTCTGTCATAATATAATAGAGACAGTAGATCTAGCTGGTCTGTCATAATATAATAGAGACAGTAGATCTAGCTGGTCTGTCATAATATAATAGAGACAGTAGATCTAGCTGGTCTGTCATAATATAATAGAGACAGTAGATCTAGCTGGTCTGTCATAATATAATAGAGACAGTAGATCTAGCTGGTCTGTCATAATATAATAGAGACAGTAGAT
The DNA here is from genome assembly GCF_002021735.2 of Oncorhynchus kisutch. NCBI lineage: Eukaryota > Metazoa > Chordata > Actinopteri > Salmoniformes > Salmonidae > Oncorhynchus > Oncorhynchus kisutch. The sequence continues at coordinate 18,207 of NW_022262550.1, forward strand.
CTAGCTGGTCTGTCATAATATAATAGAGACAGTAGATCTAGCTGGTCTGTCATAATATAATAGAGACAGTAGATCTAGCTGGTCTGTCATAATATAATAGAGACAGTAGATCTAGCTGGTCTGTCATAATATAATAGAGACAGTAGATCTAGCTGGTCTGTCATAATATAATAGAGACAGTAGATCTAGCTGGTCTGTCATAATATAATAGAGACAGTAGATCTAGCTGGTCTGTCATAATATAATAGAGACAGTAGATCTAGCTGGTCTGTCATAATATAATAGAGACAGTAGATCTAGCTGGTCTGTCATAATATAATAGAGACAGTAGATCTAGCTGGTCTGTCATAATATAATAGAGACAGTAGATCTAGCTGGTCTGTCATAATATAATAGAGACAGTAGATCTAGCTGGTCTGTCATAATATAATAGAGACAGTAGATCTAGCTGGTCTGTCATAATATAATAGAGACAGTAGATCTAGCTGGTCTGTCATAATATAATAGAGACAGTAGATCTAGCTGGTCTGTCATAATATAATAGAGACAGTAGATCTAGCTGGTCTGTCATAATATAATAGAGACAGTAGATCTAGCTGGTCTGTCATAATATAATAGAGACAGTAGATCTAGCTGGTCTGTCATAATATAATAGAGACAGTAGATCTAGCTGGTCTGTCATAATATAATAGAGACAGTAGATCTAGCTGGTCTGTCATAATATAATAGAGACAGTAGATCTAGCTGGTCTGTCATAATATAATAGAGACAGTAGATCTAGCTGGTCTGTCATAATATAATAGAGACAGTAGATCTAGCTGGTCTGTCATAATATAATAGAGACAGTAGATCTAGCTGGTCTGTCATAATATAATAGAGACAGTAGATCTAGCTGGTCTGTCATAATATAATAGAGACAGTAGATCTAGCTGGTCTGTCATAATATAATAGAGACAGTAGATCTAGCTGGTCTGTCATAATATAATAGAGACAGTAGATCTAGCTGGTCTGTCATAATATAATAGAGACAGTAGATCTAGCTGGTCTGTCATAATATAATAGAGACAGTAGATCTAGCTGGTCTGTCATAATATAATAGAGACAGTAGATCTAGCTGGTCTGTCATAATATAATAGAGACAGTAGATCTAGCTGGTCTGTCATAATATAATAGAGACAGTAGATCTAGCTGGTCTGTCATAATATAATAGAGACAGTAGATCTAGCTGGTCTGTCATAATATAATAGAGACAGTAGATCTAGCTGGTCTGTCATAATATAATAGAGACAGTAGATCTAGCTGGTCTGTCATAATATAATAGAGACAGTAGATCTAGCTGGTCTGTCATAATATAATAGAGACAGTAGATCTAGCTGGTCTGTCATAATATAATAGAGACAGTAGATCTAGCTGGTCTGTCATAATATAATAGAGACAGTAGATCTAGCTGGTCTGTCATAATATAATAGAGACAGTAGATCTAGCTGGTCTGTCATAATATAATAGAGACAGTAGATCTAGCTGGTCTGTCATAATATAATAGAGACAGTAGATCTAGCTGGTCTGTCATAATATAATAGAGACAGTAGATCTAGCTGGTCTGTCATAATATAATAGAGACAGTAGATCTAGCTGGTCTGTCATAATATAATAGAGACAGTAGATCTAGCTGGTCTGTCATAATATAATAGAGACAGTAGATCTAGCTGGTCTGTCATAATATAATAGAGACAGTAGATCTAGCTGGTCTGTCATAATATAATAGAGACAGTAGATCTAGCTGGTCTGTCATAATATAATAGAGACAGTAGATCTAGCTGGTCTGTCATAATATAATAGAGACAGTAGATCTAGCTGGTCTGTCATAATATAATAGAGACAGTAGATCTAGCTGGTCTGTCATAATATAATAGAGACAGTAGATCTAGCTGGTCTGTCATAATATAATAGAGACAGTAGATCTAGCTGGTCTGTCATAATATAATAGAGACAGTAGATCTAGCTGGTCTGTCATAATATAATAGAGACAGTAGATCTAGCTGGTCTGTCATAATATAATAGAGACAGTAGATCTAGCTGGTCTGTCATAATATAATAGAGACAGTAGATCTAGCTGGTCTGTCATAATATAATAGAGACAGTAGATCTAGCTGGTCTGTCATAATATAATAGAGACAGTAGATCTAGCTGGTCTGTCATAATATAATAGAGACAGTAGATCTAGCTGGTCTGTCATAATATAATAGAGACAGTAGATCTAGCTGGTCTGTCATAATATAATAGAGACAGTAGATCTAGCTGGTCTGTCATAATATAATAGAGACAGTAGATCTAGCTGGTCTGTCATAATATAATAGAGACAGTAGATCTAGCTGGTCTGTCATAATATAATAGAGACAGTAGATCTAGCTGGTCTGTCATAATATAATAGAGACAGTAGATCTAGCTGGTCTGTCATAATATAATAGAGACAGTAGATCTAGCTGGTCTGTCATAATATAATAGAGACAGTAGATCTAGCTGGTCTGTCATAATATAATAGAGACAGTAGATCTAGCTGGTCTGTCATAATATAATAGAGACAGTAGATCTAGCTGGTCTGTCATAATATAATAGAGACAGTAGATCTAGCTGGTCTGTCATAATATAATAGAGACAGTAGATCTAGCTGGTCTGTCATAATATAATAGAGACAGTAGATCTAGCTGGTCTGTCATAATATAATAGAGACAGTAGATCTAGCTGGTCTGTCATAATATAATAGAGACAGTAGATCTAGCTGGTCTGTCATAATATAATAGAGACAGTAGATCTAGCTGGTCTGTCATAATATAATAGAGACAGTAGATCTAGCTGGTCTGTCATAATATAATAGAGACAGTAGATCTAGCTGGTCTGTCATAATATAATAGAGACAGTAGATCTAGCTGGTCTGTCATAATATAATAGAGACAGTAGATCTAGCTGGTCTGTCATAATATAATAGAGACAGTAGATCTAGCTGGTCTGTCATAATATAATAGAGACAGTAGATCTAGCTGGTCTGTCATAATATAATAGAGACAGTAGATCTAGCTGGTCTGTCATAATATAATAGAGACAGTAGATCTAGCTGGTCTGTCATAATATAATAGAGACAGTAGATCTAGCTGGTCTGTCATAATATAATAGAGACAGTAGATCTAGCTGGTCTGTCATAATATAATAGAGACAGTAGATCTAGCTGGTCTGTCATAATATAATAGAGACAGTAGATCTAGCTGGTCTGTCATAATATAATAGAGACAGTAGATCTAGCTGGTCTGTCATAATATAATAGAGACAGTAGATCTAGCTGGTCTGTCATAATATAATAGAGACAGTAGATCTAGCTGGTCTGTCATAATATAATAGAGACAGTAGATCTAGCTGGTCTGTCATAATATAATAGAGACAGTAGATCTAGCTGGTCTGTCATAATATAATAGAGACAGTAGATCTAGCTGGTCTGTCATAATATAATAGAGACAGTAGATCTAGCTGGTCTGTCATATATATAATAGAGACAGTAGATCTAGCTGGTCTGTCATAATATAATAGAGACAGTAGATCTAGCTGGTCTGTCATAATATAATAGAGACAGTAGATCTAGCTGGTCTGTCATAATATAATAGAGACAGTAGATCTAGCTGGTCTGTCATAATATAATAGAGACAGTAGATCTAGCTGGTCTGTCATAATATAATAGAGACAGTAGATCTAGCTGGTCTGTCATAATATAATAGAGACAGTAGATCTAGCTGGTCTGTCATAATATAATAGAGACAGTAGATCTAGCTGGTCTGTCATAATATAATAGAGACAGTAGATCTAGCTGGTCTGTCATAATAATAGAGACAGTAGATCTAGCTGGTCTGTCATAATATAATAGAGACAGTAGATCTAGCTGGTCTGTCATAATATAATAGAGACAGTAGATCTAGCTGGTCTGTCATAATATAATAGAGACAGTAGATCTAGCTGGTCTGTCATAATATAATAGAGACAGTAGATCTAGCTGGTCTGTCATAATATAATAGAGACAGTAGATCTAGCTGGTCTGTCATAATATAATAGAGACAGTAGATCTAGCTGGTCTGTCATAATATAATAGAGACAGTAGATCTAGCTGGTCTGTCATAATATAATAGAGACAGTAGATCTAGCTGGTCTGTCATAATATAATAGAGACAGTAGATCTAGCTGGTCTGTCATAATATAATAGAGACAGTAGATCTAGCTGGTCTGTCATAATATAATAGAGACAGTAGATCTAGCTGGTCTGTCATAATATAATAGAGACAGTAGATCTAGCTGGTCTGTCATAATATAATAGAGACAGTAGATCTAGCTGGTCTGTCATAATATAATAGAGACAGTAGATCTAGCTGGTCTGTCATAATATAATAGAGACAGTAGATCTAGCTGGTCTGTCATAATATAATAGAGACAGTAGATCTAGCTGGTCTGTCATAATATAATAGAGACAGTAGATCTAGCTGGTCTGTCATAATATAATAGAGACAGTAGATCTAGCTGGTCTGTCATAATATAATAGAGACAGTAGATCTAGCTGGTCTGTCATAATATAATAGAGACAGTAGATCTAGCTGGTCTGTCATAATATAATAGAGACAGTAGATCTAGCTGGTCTGTCATAATATAATAGAGACAGTAGATCTAGCTGGTCTGTCATAATATAATAGAGACAGTAGATCTAGCTGGTCTGTCATAATATAATAGAGACAGTAGATCTAGCTGGTCTGTCATAATATAATAGAGACAGTAGATCTAGCTGGTCTGTCATAATATAATAGAGACAGTAGATCTAGCTGGTCTGTCATAATATAATAGAGACAGTAGATCTAGCTGGTCTGTCATAATATAATAGAGACAGTAGATCTAGCTGGTCTGTCATAATATAATAGAGACAGTAGATCTAGCTGGTCTGTCATAATATAATAGAGACAGTAGATCTAGCTGGTCTGTCATAATATAATAGAGACAGTAGATCTAGCTGGTCTGTCATAATATAATAGAGACAGTAGATCTAGCTGGTCTGTCATAATATAATAGAGACAGTAGATCTAGCTGGTCTGTCATAATATAATAGAGACAGTAGATCTAGCTGGTCTGTCATAATATAATAGAGACAGTAGATCTAGCTGGTCTGTCATAATATAATAGAGACAGTAGATCTAGCTGGTCTGTCATAATATAATAGAGACAGTAGATCTAGCTGGTCTGTCATAATATAATAGAGACAGTAGATCTAGCTGGTCTGTCATAATATAATAGAGACAGTAGATCTAGCTGGTCTGTCATAATATAATAGAGACAGTAGATCTAGCTGGTCTGTCATAATATAATAGAGACAGTAGATCTAGCTGGTCTGTCATAATATAATAGAGACAGTAGATCTAGCTGGTCTGTCATAATATAATAGAGACAGTAGATCTAGCTGGTCTGTCATAATATAATAGAGACAGTAGATCTAGCTGGTCTGTCATAATATAATAGAGACAGTAGATCTAGCTGGTCTGTCATAATATAATAGAGACAGTAGATCTAGCTGGTCTGTCATAATATAATAGAGACAGTAGATCTAGCTGGTCTGTCATAATATAATAGAGACAGTAGATCTAGCTGGTCTGTCATAATATAATAGAGACAGTAGATCTAGCTGGTCTGTCATAATATAATAGAGACAGTAGATCTAGCTGGTCTGTCATAATATAATAGAGACAGTAGATCTAGCTGGTCTGTCATAATATAATAGAGACAGTAGATCTAGCTGGTCTGTCATAATATAATAGAGACAGTAGATCTAGCTGGTCTGTCATAATATAATAGAGACAGTAGATCTAGCTGGTCTGTCATAATATAATAGAGACAGTAGATCTAGCTGGTCTGTCATAATATAATAGAGACAGTAGATCTAGCTGGTCTGTCATAATATAATAGAGACAGTAGATCTAGCTGGTCTGTCATAATATAATAGAGACAGTAGATCTAGCTGGTCTGTCATAATATAATAGAGACAGTAGATCTAGCTGGTCTGTCATAATATAATAGAGACAGTAGATCTAGCTGGTCTGTCATAATATAATAGAGACAGTAGATCTAGCTGGTCTGTCATAATATAATAGAGACAGTAGATCTAGCTGGTCTGTCATAATATAATAGAGACAGTAGATCTAGCTGGTCTGTCATAATATAATAGAGACAGTAGATCTAGCTGGTCTGTCATAATATAATAGAGACAGTAGATCTAGCTGGTCTGTCATAATATAATAGAGACAGTAGATCTAGCTGGTCTGTCATAATATAATAGAGACAGTAGATCTAGCTGGTCTGTCATAATATAATAGAGACAGTAGATCTAGCTGGTCTGTCATAATATAATAGAGACAGTAGATCTAGCTGGTCTGTCATAATATAATAGAGACAGTAGATCTAGCTGGTCTGTCATAATATAATAGAGACAGTAGATCTAGCTGGTCTGTCATAATATAATAGAGACAGTAGATCTAGCTGGTCTGTCATAATATAATAGAGACAGTAGATCTAGCTGGTCTGTCATAATATAATAGAGACAGTAGATCTAGCTGGTCTGTCATAATATAATAGAGACAGTAGATCTAGCTGGTCTGTCATAATATAATAGAGACAGTAGATCTAGCTGGTCTGTCATAATATAATAGAGACAGTAGATCTAGCTGGTCTGTCATAATATAATAGAGACAGTAGATCTAGCTGGTCTGTCATAATATAATAGAGACAGTAGATCTAGCTGGTCTGTCATAATATAATAGAGACAGTAGATCTAGCTGGTCTGTCATAATATAATAGAGACAGTAGATCTAGCTGGTCTGTCATAATATAATAGAGACAGTAGATCTAGCTGGTCTGTCATAATATATATAGACAGTAGATCTAGCTGGTCTGTCATAATATAATAGAGACAGTAGATCTAGCTGGTCTGTCATAATATAATAGAGACAGTAGATCTAGCTGGTCTGTCATAATATAATAGAGACAGTAGATCTAGCTGGTCTGTCATAATAATAGAGACAGTAGATCTAGCTGGTCTGTCATAATATAATAGAGACAGTAGATCTAGCTGGTCTGTCATATATAATAGAGACAGTAGATCTAGCTGGTCTGTCATAATATAATAGAGACAGTAGATCTAGCTGGTCTGTCATAATATAATAGAGACAGTAGATCTAGCTGGTCTGTCATAATATAATAGAGACAGTAGATCTAGCTGGTCTGTCATAATATAATAGAGACAGTAGATCTAGCTGGTCTGTCATAATATAATAGAGACAGTAGATCTAGCTGCTCTGTCATGATATAATAGAGACATAGAGACAGTAGATCTAGCTGATCTGTCATAATATAATAGAGACTGTAGATCTAGCTGGTCTGTACATTATAATAAAGACATTAGATCTAGCTGGTCTGACATAATATAATAGAGACAGTAGATCTAGCTGGTCTGTCATAATATAATAGACAGTAGATCGATCTAGCCTTTCTGTCATAATATAATAGAGACAGTAGATCAAGCTGGTTTGTCATAATATAATAGAGACAATTGATTTATAATATAGACAATTGTCCACTCTCCTGGATACTGTCTCCCTCTCCTGGATGTTGTCCCCTCTCCTGGATACTGTCTCCCTCTCCTGGATACTGTCTCCCTCTCCTGTATCCCTCTTCTGGATGCTGTCTCCCTCTCCTGGATACTGTCTCCCTCTCCTGTCCCCCTCTCATGGATACTGTCTCCCTCTCCTGTCCCCCTCTCATGGATACTGTCTCCCTCTCCTGTCCCCCTCTCATGGATACTGTCTCCCTCTCCTGGATACTGTCTCCCTCTCCTGTCTCCCTCTCCTGGATACTGTCTCCCTCTCCTGTCCCCCTCTAATGGATACTTTACCCTCTCCTGTCCCCCTCTCCTGGATGCTGTCTCCCTCTCTTGGATAATGTCTCCCTCTCCTGGATACTGTCTCCCTCTCCTTTATCCCTCTCCTGGATGCTGTCTCCCTCTCCTGGATGCTGTCTCCCTCTCCTGGATGCTGTCTCCCTCTCCTGGATGCTGTCTCCCTCTCCTGGATGCTGTCTCCCTCTCCTGGATGCTGTCTCCCTCTCCTGGATGCTGTCTCTGTGCCTCTCGCTCTGTGTCTCTGTCTGTCTCTCTCTCTGTCGGTGTGTCTGTCTCTCTCTTTGTCACACACACTTTTCGATCTCTCTGGTCCTTGTTTCAAGCATTGTTTTGTTTTTCTGCAGATATGTCGTTTTATTGCCATATCCTGTTGCACTGCGATCCAGATCAGGGCTTAATGAATGTCTTGTTTATCTGTCCCCACACCCCTCTATCCCTTCTCCGTGTTGGTAAACCCACATGTGATCCCATGATATTTGACGGCTGATGTGTTGCTATGTCCGAATTGACCTGATTGGAGGCTCTGTGGGGTCTTTACTCTACCTGCTATTGACAGGAGATGGGGACGGAGGGGGGCGACGACGGGGACGGGGGGGACTTGTCTTTGTTAGATTGTATACTTTTATATAAAACAGAAGAGTTAATACAACAACAAAAAATGATTGGAGAATGTTTATGTGTAGGGAGTCTGTTCGTTATCATGACAATATTTTAAGGAAATAAATGCTTGTGCTTTCAGATCTCTGGCGTTTCTTTTCAGGGGACACATCCAGGACTGGGTAGTGATGTCTAGACAGACTGGTACCCATGATAGTATCTGAAATGGTACCCTATTACTCATAACCCTTTACCCATAGTGCACTATAGGAGTTGTATGCTATACTATAGGAGTAGCACACTATACTATAGGAGTAGTATACTATAGGAGTAGTGAACTACAGGAGCAGTACACTATACTATTGGAGTAGTATACAATAGGGGTCATGAACTATAGGAGTAGTACACTATACTAAAGGATTATTACACTTTACTATAGGAGTAGTATACAATAGGAGTAGTGAAATAAAGGAGTAATATACTATATGAGTAGTGCACTGTACTGTAGTAGTACACTTTACTATATGTCTAAAACACTATAGGAGTAGTACACTATACCGTAGGAGTAGTGCACGTTACTATATGTCTAATGCACTATAGGAGTAGTACACAATAGGAAGAGTGCACTGTTGTGTAATGCACTGTAGGAGTAGTACACTATACTATAGGAGTTGTATACTATAGGAGTACTACACTATACTATAGGAGTAGTACACTATAGGAGTAGTGCACTATACTATAGGATTAGTTTACAATTGGAGTAGTGCACTATACTAATAAAATCAAAGTATTTATAAAGCCCTTTTTACATCAGCATATGTCACAAAGTTCTGTACAGAAACCAGACTTCAACCCCAAACAGCAAGCAATGCAGTGTTAGAAGCACTGTGGCTAGGAAAAATCCCTAGAAGGCCAGAACCTAGGAAGAAACCTAGAAGAGAACCAGGCTATGAAGGGTGGCCAGTCCTCTTCTGGCTGTGCCGGGTGGAGATTATAACAGAACATGGCAAAGATGTTCAAAATGTTCATAAATGACCAGCAGGGTCAAATAAATAATAATTACAGTAGTTGTCGAGGGTGCAAAAAGTCAGCACCTCAGGAGTAAATGTCAGTTGGCTTTTCATAGCCGATCATTCGGAGTATCTCTACCGCTCCTGCTGTCTCTAGAGAGTTGAAAAAAGCAGGCCTGGGACAGGTAGCACGTCCGGTGAACAGGTCAGGGTTCCATAGCCGCAGGCAGAACAGTTGAAACTGGAGCAGCAGCACGGCCAGGTAGACTGGGGACAGCAAGGAGTAATCAGGCCAGGAAGTCCTGAGGCATGGTCCTAGGGCTCAGGTCCTCTGAGAAAGAGAAAGAGAATACTTAAATTCACACAGGACACCGGCGGATAGGACAGGAGAAGTACTCCAGATATAACAAACTGACCCTAGCCCCCCGACACATAAACTACTGCAGCATAAATACTGGAGGCTGAGACAGGAGGGTCAGGAGACACTGGCCCCATCCGATGATACCCCCGGACAGGGCCAAACAGGCAGGATATAACACCCACTTTGCCAAAGCACAACCCCCACACAATAGATGGATATCAAAAGACCACAACTTGCTACCCTGAGACAAGGATGAGTATAGCCCACAAAGATCTCTGCCACGGCACAACCAAGGGGTGGGTTCAATTGCACTATACTATAGGAGTAGTGCGCTACAGGAGTAGTGTACTCATAGGAGTAGTGCACTATACTATAGGAGTAGTGCGCTATAGGAGTAGTGTACTATACTATAGGAGTAGTGTACTAGGAGAAGTGCACTATACTATAGGAGTAGTGTACTATACTATAGGAGTAGTGTACTAGGAGTAGTGCCACTATACTATAGAGTAGTGTACTATACCATAGGAGTAGTGCACTATACTATAGGAGTAGTGCACTATACTATAGGAGTAGTGTACTATACTATAGGAGTAGTTTACTAGGAGTAGTGCACTATACTATAGGAGTAGTGTACTATACTATAGGAGTAGTGTACTAGAGTAGTGCACTATAATATAGGAGTAGTGTACTATAACAATAGGAGTAGTGCTTTATACTATATGAGTATGTACATACTATAGGAGTAGTTTTACTAGGAGTAGTGCACTATAATATAGGAGTAGTGCACTATAATATAGGAGTAGTGCACTATACTATAGGAGTAGTGTCTTTACAATAGGAGTAGTGCACTATACTATAAGAGTAGTGCCCTATACTATAAGAGTAGTGTACTATACCATAGGAGTAGTGCACTATACTATAGGAGTAGTGTACTAGGAGTAGTGTACTATAATATGGGAGTAGTGCACTATACTATATGAGCAGTGCACCTTACTATAGGAGTAGTGCACATAACATAGGAGTAGTGCACTATACTATAGGAGTAGTGCACTATAGGAGTAGTGTGCACTATACTATCGGAGTAGTGCACATACTATAGGAGTAGTGAACTATACTATAGGAGTAGTGCACAGCTCTTCTATAGGAGTAGTGCACCATACTATAGGAATAGTGCATTTACTATATGAGCAGTGCACTATACTATATGAGCAGTGCACTATACTCTGAGGATGTGCGCTATAGGAGTAGTGCACCATACTATAGAAGCAGTGCCTATACTATAATGAAAGTGCACTATACTAGATTAAAGGAGTAGTCCACTATAATGTATGAGTAGTACACTATAATGTAGGAGTAGTGCACTAACGATCTGAGTAGTACCATAGGAATAAGTGCACTATACTATAGGAGTAGTGTACTATACTAAAGGAGTAGTGTACTAGGAGTAGTGTACTATACTATAGGAGTAGTGCACTATACTATAGGAGTAGTGCACTCTTACTATATGAGCAGTGCACCATCCTATAGGAGTAGGCACTATACTATAGGTAGTGCATCATAGGAGTAGTGCACTATACTATAGGAGTAGTGCACCATTCTATAAGAGTAGTGCACTATAACTATAGGAGTAGTGCAACCATTCTATAGGAGTAGTGCCATACTATAGGAGTAGTGCACCATTCTATGGGAGTATAGTGCACTATTATATAGGAATAGTGCACTATTCTATAGGAATAGTGCACTATACTATATGAGCAGTGCACTATACTCTGGGAGTGTGTCTTATAGGAGTAGTGCACCACTATATGAGTATTGCACTATACTATATGAACAGTGCACTATGCTATTTGAGTAGTGATCTATACTATAGGAGTAGTCGCGCTATAGGAGTAGTAGCACTATACTGTAGGATTAGTGCACTATACGATCTGAGTAGTACACTAGGAGTAGTGCACTTTACTATAGGACTAGTCCACTATACTATAGGAGTAGTGTACTATACTATAGGAGTAGTGTACTAGGAGTAGTGCAATATACTATAGGAGTAGTGTACTATACTATAGGAGTAGTGCACTATACTATAGGAGTAGTTTACTAGGAGTAAGTGCACTTATGCTATAGGAGTAGTGTACTATACCATAGGAGTAGTGCCTATACTATAGGAGTAGTATACTATACTATAGGAGTAGTGCACTATACTATTTGAGCAGTGCACCATA
>NW_022262551.1:0-7500 GCF_002021735.2 Oncorhynchus kisutch
ACCGCATGGTAGTGGAAAGGTATCTTGCACTTGTTGATGTTGTAGTAGATCTTTGTACCGTTTAGGGTCAAAAAATCTTTAATAGATTTAGGGGAAATGTGAAAAACCGGGGGAAAGCCATAGGAATCAAAAAAAGTTGAGATTTTTCGTCCACCTTCCTGTTTCTAATGTCATAGCTAGCCAATGTTCACCAGGCATGTGTTTAGGATGGGTATTGACAATAAACATTGCAGGCCTCTCAGACCATATCTCACATAGGTAATTCATCACAAGCCAACACTCCACAAAATTGTTTTCCAATCAAGCGGCTCATGAGCCCGTCCAACTCTTGGGTATTCATGTCTTTGTTCAAAGGTCCTTAATAATAATCCCCTAAGACCCTGTCTTCGGCATTCACTTCCAAGATTGAATCAGAGCATGCGTAAACAATCATGCTAACTGTACCAGCTAAAGGTGTACGGAAACGCATTTCCAGCCTGAGGTTACCTTGGACACCACAGACAGATTTCCTGAGGTGTCATCATCAGGTGATAAATTGAAAGCATACAATGTGTAACCCTCTGCAAAATCATTTCTGTCAATAGGTAAAGAGAGATCTTTTAGATGTCGCCCTGTAGCCAGGAATAGATTGTAAAATTCTCGCACAGATATGTTGTTATTAAATTGTGGTTGGAAAGCCTTCGCCGGAACCTGACGTCCGTCCTGAAGAGCGCTACATACTCTGCATTGAAGTGCTGAAATTAAAGGGTTTTTATCTAAACTGCCCGTATTAGAGGCGTGATCAACCAGACCTATAACCACATATCTAGGTGGGCCTAGAAATAGGTTTTCTGACTGCAGATTCTACTGCCCACAGGTATGCTAAGGTTTTCATGGTAATTCTTTGGAGAGGGTAAAGGGCATTTCCTTTCATCAAAGCATGTGAGTGACCCGGCGCACGGCCGGAGATACAGATACTTTTTAATAAAAAGGGTTGCCCCCAACACTTTCAAACTAAAATCCCCGTCTTGGGGAGACATCAGGCAAAATATCCTGGCCCTGTGTTAATTTTAATCTTAAATCAACCGAATTTAAGAGTAACCGTTCTTGAAGAAAATGTCAGAGTGTATAGGGCCTAGCAAATGAAACTCTCGAGATTCGGCGCAGTAGCGAGCTCGTGCCGCTAGTCTTTGTTTGCACCGGTGGAAGGGTCTGTCGATTCCATAGAGGCTCCTGCAGTATCCTTGCTAAACAGCCCGGCGCTAAATTGGGTTTTTGAGAGTGTCTTCTGAGTAGTTTAGTAAACACTCCATGATGGCTCTATAAGGGTATGTAGCGCTGCTTTGACTGATTAGGCGTTCACCCAAAGGTCACATCAACTTGGGAGAAAATGGTGGCCAAGGGGTAATTAATGAGACTCACTTTGGCATCGTCTGCAATATTAGACCCATCTCTTTTGGTCACTTTTAGACGTAAATGCACCAAGTGTTGTTGAGGTCCAGATAGTTGTCACCATGGCCTGGTATGAAAAATTCGATAGGCCCGTTATCGGTAATAGCAGAGAGAGGGGCTATCTCCACATAACTGGATCTATCTATTGAATGCTGCGTAACGGTGCCGTGAAAAGATCAAGTTCTGTCTTTATAGCTTCAGAGGACATTCGATGTAAAAGAGCCATGTCACTTATTCTTTTAGAAAATACTTCCTAGTATTCTTTTAGCCTGTTTTGGTACAGACCTCCTCACTTTACCCCGTCTTTGACTTACTGAGGTTCTTTTAACAGTTAACCGCCGCTTTTTAGGTGCAGGTCTACGCCTTAAACCAGGAGGTCTCTTTTTTGGCCTTCGTGACAATATCATAAGCCCCGAGCCTTCTTGATGCTCCACCTCTGGTGACGCCCTTCGGGTCATAGCATTGGCTACAACCTCACTTACTATATTTTTAGCCGCTGATTTTAAATGTGGTTTGGCTATGCTGAAGCCTCTCTTCATAAACGGTAAAACCATCCTGAAGAGGTTACGGAATATACCTCCTATCCCCGAACCATACATTGTCGGCGCTCCATGATATCCTGGTAGTCCATTACCCACTTGATCCACATAGTATGAAACATAACGGTTAGGGTCGAGCTGATGGAGCTCCATAACCCTTTTATTTGTATTATGTTTATAAATATAATACAGCTATTATATATGTAGAGAGGTTTTGGTGGGTCTAAAGTGGAGTTTTACAATCGTTTTACCATAAGTAAATTCAATGTTTTCGTTCTGATCCGTTTTAAGCTCAACCAGAATGTTTTCAATATAGTTCTTGCTGACATGTACGTAGTGCGGCTTGTCATAATTGACAGTGACGATGTCCCCATCCTTGCCGTCTATATGAACTGTTCGCAGGAGGGGGACACAGCTGTCTCCGACCCTTTGATAGGTTATGATGTCGGTATAGACAAATATGTTGTAAAAGCCTGCATGTATATCCGCAGGGAATGGGAATAATTTATCGTTCACATACGTCCATTTATTGGGACCCATCCCCAACATGTAGGATAAATTACCGCTGGTCTTTATACCTCCGTTAGCAGGCCCTGAGATTTGTATCCTTTTATGGATTGGATTGTAGAATAGGAATATTTCCATCTTGTTCAGGGTTAGGTGTTCATTCAACTCTGAGACGATCCTGTCGACGGTTCTATAGAAACCTTTTTAAGCTTAATAAGTTTCGCAGGTTCCGAGAACCTTTTGCAATAAAAATCACGGTCCTTAGCTTTGATATTATACCAACTATGGGGGTATGTAATCTCGCTGAGACCTACTTCCCAAGCCTCTGATAACTCTATAGGCTTTGGAAAATTGGTTGTATACTTCGAACTCTGATTATTCCGATATATCTGTGCCGACGCATTACTGGGGAGAGTCAGGTAGAAGCCGCTGTGTTCCATGATGCCCAACTGTGTACACGCGAATGATGCGCTAGTTATCATGACTAGGGGTTTTAAATTAACCCCCGTTGCCTCCACCACATCCTGCTCCAATACCCAACTGTTGAACTTTTGAGGCCAGTTTTTCCAGCGGACCAGCAACCATTTTTTACCCTTTTCTCTCTTCTGATCTAGAATCTCCTCCACGTGAAAGACTTTGTCTTTACCCAACTGGACCTTCTGTAATTCCTTCTCATAAAAAGATCCCTCTATAAGATCCCCGTCATAATCTTTTAATTTGTAGACCGGCGGAATGCGTGGCAGACATTCGGTAACGGTAAACAACTCCGAGCTAAAGCCTTGTTCGTATTTTTGTCGAAAACACCCCTCAACTTTGATATACGCACCAAGTCACCCACTAGGAATTTAAAAGTCATTTTTT
Source organism: Oncorhynchus kisutch (assembly GCF_002021735.2). NCBI lineage: Eukaryota > Metazoa > Chordata > Actinopteri > Salmoniformes > Salmonidae > Oncorhynchus > Oncorhynchus kisutch. The sequence continues at coordinate 3,339 of NW_022262551.1, forward strand.
TCTTACGGCGAAGTGGGAACAAACCATACATATTTTTAAAGACTTGAAAAGAGTTTTCCGAAGAGACCTCCGAGGGCTTCATACGTATAGTCTTATGGTAGCTGTGGTTGTAACCGTTTACTAAATCCTGAACTATGTCTGTATATCGGTTGGTGTTGTGAGCTGTAAAATAGCGCCACATCCGCTCTTTCAAAGTCCTATTAAAGCGTTCCACAACCGAAGCTTTCAAATCAGAGCCTGTAGCAAAATGTACTATATTATACTTATTCATTAGCTTCTGAAATGTTTGATTAAAAAAATTCTTTTCCGCCATCCGTCTGCACTTTCTTGGGGGCGCCTCCTGCCTTCAAGATCGATTCAAAGGCCCTGGTCACCTCTGCCCCGCTCTTATTTTTAACACCCTTACATAGGCTAATTTAGAGAAAATATCTATAACCGTTAGCATGTAGCGATTTCCATCATTTTTATCGGCAAGGGACTGCATGTCACATAGATCCGCCTGAAATTGGGATAATGGATGCGTAGAAAAAACTCTATTTCTTGGAAAATGTTTTCTTACAGGTTTATGTAGAGTGTAGGCATCTTGCTCTGATAACCATTCATTCACTTTAGCATCGCTTAACAGACTACCTGTTTCTTCGACTATAGCTCTCTGTAAACGCTCTTTACCCCCATAAGACCCGGGGTTAGAGGGATTATAATATATGTTTTTCAACAGCTGCTCAGCCATCCTTCTTGCCTCTCTGAGGTACAATAACTGTAATGAGCCACTTTCATATAACGACAACATTTCAGTTTGTGAATTTTTATTTTAAGAATGCAACAATTATTACGTATACAGACAATTCAGGATTTGTTGCAAGATACAAGTCCCCGTTTTCTCAACAATCACAGCATGCAACACCCTGTATATATTGTTTAGATTTACAGGTTTGTTTCGCTGAATTTTTAAAACACACACGTCTGATATATAAGTATATAAACAACAAATATGATACACATTCACATTAAAGGGTGGTTCAAACAAATAATGTAAAATCTTAGCCAAAGTTATTTCTAGTTCTTCAGAATCCTCAACAAGCCTTGATACCATATGTGACCATTGTAAACTCTCGCCCGTATGTCGGACATGTTTCATGATTTGCTCCATTTTTAACACACGCTCTACAATAACCCCTGTATTGTGGGTTGTGTAGAACTTTACATTGTTCACTTTATTTTCAATAATCTGATGCATAACATTTGTAAGGTCTCTCAAAAGAAAAAATGTATTTATTCGCTCAAACATCGTAGACACATAGTTACCCATAGCTCTAAATAAACAAAATGTCACTCGGTCTCTTGGGATTTATTGAGCCAGAAAAGCATCACATCAGCCATCACAGCTTCCCTGTATTTGTTGTCGTCCACCAGGGTGTGTCGGATTTCTTTGAGTTTCTCATGGATGAAGAGGGCCTCCTTCAGTTCATGTAGGAAGGCTTCGGTTACCCCGTAAACTCTAGGGATAGACGGCGCAATACCCATAGACTCCAGGGCGATGACCAGCGCTGGTATAAAACGGCAGGACCACAGTCTTTTCACCAGCTCCTCAAAATGATTGAAAAAGTAGTATCTAGGAGGGTCGTAGAGGCAAGGATGACGACGCTGGCTGGGATGATTGATCTCACAGCCGATGCATTTTTCTCGTATATATTCGCCAATCACCACGTTTAAAAGTGTAGCTACAGAGGCCTTGATTGTATCCACAAAAACAGTACTGGCCACCCCATCAAACACATCCTCAGGCTGGGTAAATGTCGGGGGTGTCACGGGTCTTGCCAGGGGTGCGTAGAGTGTAGGGCTTCGTGGCATAGAGTCTTTAGTGTCGGGCCCCCATGACGTAGTGGCTTCCTCGTAGATGGTCTGGAGATCCATGGTGTATGCTGAAATGAAGAACTGTCTGCTTTTTTCTTTTTATTGTAGAACAAGGCCCTTGGGTATCTGGGGGGGCGGGGTTAAAGCATCCGCTTACTTAGTTTCTTCTGACGCTGTATCTTCTTGAGGCTCTTTTGCATCGTAATCTTTACGATTCGTATATATTATGCACTTCTTTAAATGAACAAGGCTCTGACGCTGTTGGCTCTGTACAAAGAGAGCATCCAACGGTTGCAACATTTTCAATTCCAGTACATCCCAACTGTTAAAAGGAATAAGCAGACGCAGTCGGGTATCCCCAGTCAGGCCACCACCCCTAAGTTTGTGGTTTCGGATTGCCTCGGTGCCGATATAGAACTCCACGCTGCCGCACGGTCGGCCATTCTTTCTTTGTATTTTCACCCTGTGAAATATTTGTCCTGAGGAGTCCGGGGTACCTTCCCAACGGGTCTCGTGGCCCGTGAACACACTATACCCCTTGGTGATAAGGCTCAGTTCAGGACACACAACCTTGCGAAAAACCGACCAGTCTTCAACACCATATTCCAAGCCTACAGTCTGGTCTGTATATTCTTCTCCTTCATCTACCGTATAGAGGGTCACTCTACAGGCCAGGTAATCAAACCGATACCCCCACTGCTGGCCATTAGACATCAGCACTTGATCTGTCAGAGCATGTGCTGGCGGTATTTGGGTTCTATACACATTTAAAAAACGTTTTTTTGGCGCATCATATATTGCTGGTTGATACTTTGCCCTTTCTCTATGGGCAACCCGAAGGCCTGTTTCAGTTGTTACAGTCATCACTGCTTTGGTACCGATCCCAAATTCCATGGTTATTCTTAAGATCTTGTGCACTCTTAAACAGGTATTGTTCAGCGGCTTTATAAGGGGCCTTAACCAACCCAAACCGTGAGAAACAGTAACAGGTTGACCTGACACATGGTCACTTACTCAACCCAGGGCATGCACCCTTCTACATGACATAGGGTCATAAATCATTACATAGGGTCATAAATCAGGCTTGGGTCATCAATCATTAACGGCCTGTCAAAGGGACCCTTACTCACCCCATAGCCCCCACCTAACCAGGCTTGTCTATCAGGCTTGGGTCATCAATCATTAACGGCCTGTCAAAGGGACCCTTACTCACCCCATAGCCCCCACCTAACCAGGCTTGCCTGACCAGAAGACATGCACACGTCATCACTACATAGGGTTCACATAGAGTTCACATAGGGTCATCAATCAAAATTTTGACCCGTGACATCTACTCTATTCTCTCTGTTGGGGGGGGCTGTCTGTATAGCTGGGGAAGATGTTTCAGGAGATATGGTGTGTTGGGGGGCTGTCTGTATAGCTGGGGAAGATGTTTCAGGAGATATGGTGTGTTGGGGGGGCTGTCTGTATAGCTAGGGAAGATGTTTCAGGAGATATGGTGTGTTGGGGGGGTGCTGTCTGTATAGCTGGGGAAGATGTTTCAGGAGATATGGTGTGTTGGGGGGGGCTGTCTGTATAGCTGAGGAAGATGTTTCAGGAGATATGGTGTGTTGGGGGGGGGGGCTGGCTGTATAGCTGGGGAAGATGTTTCAGGAGATTTGGTGTGTTGGGGGGGGCTGTCTGCATAGCTGGGGAAGATGTTTCAGGAGATATGGTGTGTTGGGGGGGCTGTCTGTATAGCTGGGGAAGATGTTTCAGGAGATATGGTGTGTTGGGGGGGCTGTCTGTATAGCTAGGGAAGATGTTTCAGGAGATATGGTGTGTTGGGGGGGGCTGTCTGTATAGCTGGGGAAGATGTTTCAGGAGATATGGTGTGTTGGGGGGGGCTGTCTGTATAGCTGAGGAAGATGTTTCAGGAGATATGGTGTGTTGGGGGGGGGGGGCTGGCTGTATAGCTGGGGAAGATGTTTCAGGAGATTTGGTGTGTTGGGGGGGGCTGTCTGCATAGCTGGGGAAGATGTTTCAGGAGATATGGTGTGTTGGGGGGGCTGTCTGTATAGCTGGGGAAGATGTTTCAGGAGATATGGTGTGTTGGGGGGGCTGTCTGTATAGCTGGGGAAGATGTTTCAGGAGATATGGTGTGTTGGGGGGGCTGTCTGTATAGCTAGGGAAGATGTTTCAGGAGATATGGTGTGTTGGGGGGGGCTGTCTGTATAGCTGGGGACGATGTTTCAGGAGATATGGTGTGTTGGGGGGGCTGTCTGTATAGCTGAGGAAGATGTTTCAGGAGATATGGTGTGTTGGGGGG
>NW_022262551.1:12500-198433 GCF_002021735.2 Oncorhynchus kisutch
GACGACTGTACAACCATTAAGATTAATTGTCAGATCCAACAGATGATTGCTTTGTTTCTTGGGACCTAGAACAAGCATCTCTGTTTTGTCCGAGTTTAAAAGTAGAAAGTTTGCAGCCATCCACTTCCTTATGTCTGAAACACATGCTTCTAGCAAGGGCAATTTTGGGGCTTCACCATGTTTCATCTAAATGTACAGCTGTGTATCGTCCGCATAGCAGTGAAAATTAACATTGTGTTTCCGAATGACATCACCAAGAGGTAAAATATATATTGATTGTATCAAAAGCAGCACTAAGGTTTAGGAGCACGAGGATAGATGCAGAGCCTCGGTCTGACGCCATTAAAAAGTAATTTACCACCTTAACGAGTGCAGTCTCAGTGCTATGATGGGGTCTAAAACCAGACTGAAGCGTTTCGTATACATTGTTTGTCTTCAGGAAGGCAGTGAGTTGCTGTGCAACAACTCGGGAGATTCGATAGTTTGACTATTTTCTGGGTCAAGGTTTGGCTTCAAGAGAGGCTTTACTACGGCCACTTTTAGTGAGTTTGGTACACATCCGGTGGATAGAGAGATGTTTATTATGTTCCACATAGGGGGCCAAGCACTGGAAGCAGTTCTTTCAGTAGTTTAGTTGGAATAGGGTCCAGTATGCAGCTTGAAGGTTTGGAGGCCATGAAGATTTTCATCAATGTGTCGAGAGATATAGTATTAAAAAACTTGAGTGTTTGGAATATATGGTTGTACTTGTCACGTTCTGACCTTAGTTCTTTTATTATGTCTATTAACCCTTACCACGCTGCACCTTGGTCCTCCTCTCCTTCTCCAGACGACACGCGTTACAGTTATATGAGCACTTACCACGCTGCACCTTGGTCCTCCTCTCCTTCTCCAGACGACACGCGTTACAGTTATATGAACACTTACCACGCTGCACCTTGGTCCTCCTCTCCTTCCCCAGACGACAAGCGTTACAGTTATATGAACACTTACCACGCTGCACCTTGGTCCTCCTCTCCTTCCCCAGACGACACGCGTTACAGTTATATGAACACTTACCACGCTGCACCTTGGTCCTCCTCTCCTTCCCCAGACAACAACTGTTACAGTTATATGCAATATATATGGTTGTCGTATGGAATATATGTTGTTGTTATATGGAATAGGTATGGAATATATGTTGTTATATGGAATAGGTATGGAATGTATGTTGTTATATGGAATAGGTATGGAATATATGTTGTTATATGGAATAGGTATGGAATGTATATGGTTGTTATATGGAATAGGTATGGAATGTATATGGTTGTTATATGGAACATAGTACTACTCAACAACTTGTGTGTCTCTCTTCATCCTAGGTCCTGGCAGTGTTGTGCAGACTCAGGACAACTGAGCTTTGAAGAAATATGCAGATTTAAAGAGGAGTCCTTAATTTGCTTTCTAATGATTGTGATATTTTTGTCAAAGAAGTTCATGAATTTATCACTGCTGAATTGAAAGCCATCCCCTCTTGGGGAAGGCTGCTTTTTAGTTAGATTTGTGACAGTATCAAAAATAAATGTAGGATTGTTCTTATTCTCCTCAATTAAGTTGGAAAAATAGGATGATCGAGCAGCAGTGACGGCTTTTCGATACTACGTGCTAGCTAGCTGGAAGACTTCCAGTTTGGTGTAGCGCCATTTCCATTCCAATTTTCTGGAAGCTTGCTTCAGGGCTACCTGCCGCCCCAGGTCGGAGCACCTTGTTCCCTAGGTCTGGAGACATGTGAGACAAAAGCCACTGAGACGTTGATGGCTCCGAATGCCTTTTGGAGTGGGTCTGCAGACTTTCCCATGTAAATATTGAAGTCACCAAAAATGTGAGTATTATCTGCAAGGACAACAAGGTCCGATAGGAATTCAGTGAACTCAGTGAGGAACGATGGCCTGTACTGTAAACAGTAGCTATAAAAAGGTTTTGGGGGGAAATTGACATTTGCTATCGTAAATGTTAGCAACACCTCCGCCTTTGCAGGATGCAGTGGGGATATAGTTTAACCATGAGGAGAGGCCTTTAACACATTAAATTCATCAGGCTTAAGCCATGTTTCAGTCAGGCCAATTACATCAAGATTATGATCAGTGATTGGTTCATTGACTATAACTGCATTGGAAGTGAGAGATCTAACATTAAGGAGCCCTTTAGGCCCAGAGATCAGCTCTCTACTTGGTACATATATAGAAACTATTTATGTCAGTAGAAAGTCTACTGTCAGTGTTTTACCCCAGAACTCTCTTTCCCTGGCTCAGACACCAGATCTCTCCTATGTAGAGATTTAGAAATTATTTCTGTCAGAAAGTCTGTCTGTCAGTGTTTTACCCCAGAACTCTCTTTCCCTGGCTCAGACACCAGATCTCTCCTAGGTAGAGATTTAGAAACTATTTCTGTCAGAAAGTCTGTCAGGGTTTTACCCCAAAACTATATTTCCCTGGCTCAGACACCAGCTCAGCGAGGGAGCATGATCAATAATTTAGCATTGGTTATGAGCACACAGTCTGTCAGATTGTCTTTCTCTGTGTGTGTGTGTGTGTGTGTGTGTGTGTGTGTGTGTGTGTGTGTGTGTGTGTGTGTGTGTGTGTGTGTGTGTGTGTGTGTGTGTGTGTGTGTGTGTGTGTGTCCATCACCCCCAACACACACACACTCCGCCGGCTCAGGTGTAAATCTTCAGGATTCTGTTCTGTTGTTGTATGGAACTCGGTTGCCAAGTAGATCCCAGGTTATTGTGGGCATCTGTTGCCAGCGGTTTCACGGCCGCCCGTGGTCATGGCAACGTTGCACCATGGCTTTTGAGGAATTTGCAGAGAATTGTGGAGATCGGAAGGAAGTTGGATCTCAGTAGTGTATAGAATAATCCCAACTGGCACCCTGTTGCCTATGTAGTACACTACTTCTAACCAGGGCCCAAAAGTAGTGCACTACTTCTAACCAGGGCCCAAAAGTAGTGCACTACTTCTAACCAGGGCCCAAAAGTAGTGCACAGTATAGGGACTAGGGTGACATTAGGGATGAAAACAAAGGTATAGATGACACATTACACTGTAAAGACAGGTTCAGATAGATTGTGTCTGATGAATGACCGTGGGGGATGGTAACGCTACCTCATAGGTTGGCTATAGAAATGATCTGTATGGCACTTTCAAGCCACCAGACTTAGAATGATGGCGTACGATGAAAACACAAACATCAGGTGGACAATTAAGCTATATCCCATTAACAACTCAATGACAGTTACATATCCCATTAACAACTCAATGACAGTTACATATCCCATTAACAACTCAATGACAGTTACATATCCCATTAACAACTCAATGACAGTTACATATCCCATTAACAACTCAATGACAGTTACATATCCCATTAACAACTCAATGACAGTTACATATCCCTGAGAACAACTCAATGACAGTTACATATCCCATTAACAACTCAATGACAGTTACATATCCCATTAACAACTCAATGACAGTTACATATCCCATTAACAGCTCAATGACAGTTACATATCCCATTAACAACTCAATGACAGTTACATATCCCATCAACAACTCAATGACAGTTACATATCCCATTAACAACTCAATGACAGTTACATATCCCATTAACAACTCAATGACAGTTACATATCCCATTAACAACTCAATGACAGTTATATATCCCATTAACAACTCAATGACAGTTACATATCCCATTAACAACTCAATGACAGTTACATATCCCATTAACAACTCAATGACAGTTACATATCCCTGAGAACAACTCAATGACAGTTACATATCCCATTAACAACTCAATGACAGTTACATATCCCTGAGAACAACTCAATGACAGTTACATATCCCATTAACAACTCAATGACAGTTACATATCCCATTAACAACTCAATGACAGTTACATATCCCATTAACAACTCAATGACAGTTACATATCCCATTAACAACTCAGTGTCAGTTACATATCCCATTAACAACTCAATCAGTTATATATCCCATTAACAACTCAATGACAGTTAATATACCATTAACAACTCAATGACAGTTACATATCCCATTAACAACTCAATGACAGTTACATATCCCATTAACAACTCAATGACAGTTACATATCCCATCAACAACTCAATGACAGTTACATATCCCATTAACAACTCAATGACAGTTACATATCCCATTAACATTAACAACTCAATGACAGTTACATATCCCATTAACAACTCAATGACAGTTACATATCCCATTAACAACTCAATGACAGTTACATATCCCATTAACAACTCAATGACAGTTACATATCCCATTAACAACTCAATGTCAGTTACATATCCCATTAACAACTCAATGACAGTTACATATCCCATTAACACTCAATGACAGTTACATATCCCATTAACAACTCAATGACAGTTACATATCCCATTACCTGACATATCCCTGAGAACAACTCAATGACAGTTACATATCCCATTAACAACTCAATGACAGTTACATATCCCTGAGAACAACTCAATGACAGTTACATATCCCATTAACAACTCAATGACAGTTACATATCCCTATTAACAACTCAATGACAGTTACATATCCCCATTAACAGCTCAATGACAGTTACATATCCCATTAACAACTCAATGACAGTTACATATCCCATTAACAACTCAATGACAGTTACATATCCCATTAACATTAACAACTCAATGACAGTTACATATCCCATTAACATTAACAACTCAATGACAGTTACATATCCCATTAACAACTCAATGACAGTTATATATCCCATTAACAACTCAATGACAGTTATATATCCCATTAACAACTCAATGACAGTTATATATCCCATTAACAACTCAATGACAGTTATATATCCCATTAACAACTCAATGACAGTTACATATCCCATTAACAACTCAATGTCAGTTACATATCCCATTAACAACTCTTTACACGCATGCAAATGATCCTATATGAAGGAATCGAACTAAAAGCATGTGTTTTGCTTCAGCTGTCTACTCGTGTTCTATTGTTTGTTGAAGATTAGAAGTTCGATAAACCTTTACATAAGTGCAAATGATCCTATATGAATATTGGGGCTAAACTGAAATGTTTCTCATGGAAGAAATTTGAAAAGCACAACCATGGTAGGATTTCAAAGGAACAGTTTGGAGATGATGGCAGAATTATAAGACTGAAGGTGAGGACACAACAGTTCACCTGACACAAGACTGAATCCAAACATTTCACTGTTTGATTTAATGTGCATTTTACATGTACTATTGTTTTGGTGCATTTGTTGATAACGAAATATGAAAGTACACACAATTACTGTTGTTGTTTACTCAATACAAAAACGACCCCATTACAAATTACAATCTGGGTCAGGCGGGCCTGATTTGAAAAGCTAAGTTCTAAAATAGGATCTTACCGTGTTAGGCTTTCAGGAGGCAGTTCAGAGAAACAGGAAGGAATCTTGTTCCACATGGAAAGGAGGCAGGAGTGTTAGGCTTCAGGGGGCAGTTCAGAGAAACAGGAAGGAATCTTGTTCCACGTGGAAAGGAGGCAGGAGTGTTAGGCTTTCAGGGGGCAGTTTAGAGAAACAGGAAGGAATCTTGTTCCACGTGGAAAGGAGGCAGGAGTGTTAGGCTTTCAGGGGGCAGTTCAGAGAAACAGGAAGGAATCTTGTTCCACGTGGAAACGAGGCAGGAGTGTTAGGCTTTCAGGAGGCAGTTCAGAGAAACAGGAAGGAATCTTGTTCCACGTGGTAACGAGGCAGGAGTGTTAGGCTTTCAGTGGAAAGGAGGCAGGAGTGTTAGGCTTTCAGTGGAAAGGAGGCAGGAGTGTTAGGCTTTCAGTGGAAAGGAGGCAGGAGTGTTAGGCTTTCAGTGGAAAGGAGGCAGGAGTGTTAGGCTTTCAGTGGAAACGAGGCAGGAGTGTTAGGCTTTCAGGGGGCAGTTCAGAGAAACAGGAAGGAATCTTGTTCCACGTGGAAACGAGGCAGGAGTGTTAGGCTTTCAGGAGGCAGTTCAGAGAAACAGGAAGGAATCTTGTTCCACGTGGTAACGTGGCAGGAGTGTTAGGCTTTCAGTGGAAAGGAGGCAGGAGTGTTAGGCTTTCAGTGGAAAGGAGGCAGGAGTGTTAGGCTTTCAGTGGAAAGGAGGCAGGAGTGTTAGGCTTTCAGTGGAAAGGAGGCAGGAGTGTTAGGCTTTCAGTGGAAAGGAGGCAGGAGTGTTAGGCTTTCAGTGGAAAGGAGGCAGGAGTGTTAGGCTTTCAGTGGAAAGGAGGCAGGAGTGCTAGGCTTTCAGTGGAAAGGAGGCAGGAGTGTTAGGCTTTCAGTGGAAAGGAGGCAGGAGTGTTAGGCTTTCAGTGGAAAGGAGGCAGGAGTGTTAGGCTTTCAGTGGAAAGGAGACATGAGTGTTAGGCTTTCAGTGGAAAGGAGGCAGGAGTGTTAGGCTTTCAGTGGAAAGGAGGCAGGAGTGTTAGGCTTTCAGTGGAAAGGAGGCAGGAGTGTTAGGCTTTCAGTGGAAAGGAGGCAGGAGTGTTAGGCTTTCAGTGGAAAGGAGGCAGGAGTGTTAGGCTTTCAGTGGAAAGGAGACATGAGTGTTAGGCTTTCAGTGGAAAGGAGGCAGGAGTGTTAGGCTTGCAGTGGAAAGGAGGCAGGAGTGTTAGGCTTGCAGTGGAAAGGAGGCATGAGTGTTAGGCTTTCAGGAGGAAGTTCAGAGAAACAGGAAGGAATCTTGTTCCACGTGGAAAGGAGGCAGTAGTGTTAGGCTTTCAGTGGAAAGGAGGCAGGAGTGTTAGGCTTGCAGTGGAAAGGAGGCAGGAGTGTTAGGCTTTCAGTGGAAAGGAGGCAGGAGTGTTAGGCTTTCAGTGGAAAGGAGGCAGGAGTGTTAGACTTTCAGGAGGCAGTTCAGACAAACAGGAAGGAATCTTGTTCCATGTGGAAAGGAGGCAGGAGTGCGTGTATGTCGCTTCTAATTTTCTTCACAATGAACAAACGTTAAAACGAAAACATTGTTTCATCTTTCAAAGTACATCAAGTTTCTCTTCATTTACAGCATTTCCTTCACTCAGACAACAATACGTGTGCAAACATTGCCCAATTAGTGGGAGGGATGGGGGCAACTTCTTGGTCAAGTTTAGAATGTCTGTCAGTCAAAGCCCATATGGCGCTGTGAAGCCTGACATATGGCGCTGTGAAGCCTGACATATGGCGCTGTGAAGCCTGACATATGGCGCTGTGAAGCCTGACATATGGCGCTGTGAGGCGTCGAGCCTGACATTTGGCGCTGTGAGGCGTCGAGCCTGACATATGGCGCTGTGAGGCGTCGAGCCTGACATATGGCGCTGTGAGGCGTCGAGCCTGACATTTGGCGCTGTGAGGCGTCGAGCCTGACATTTGGCGCTGTGAGGCGTCGAGCCTGACATATGGCGCTGTGAGGCGTCGAGCCTGACATATGGCGCTGTAAAGCCTGACATATGGCGCTGTGAAGCCTGACATATGGCGCTGTGAAGCGCGGAGCCTGACATATGGCGTTGTGAAGCCTGACATATGGCGCTATGAAGCCTGACATATGGCGCTGTGAAGCCTGACATATGGTGCTGTGAAGCCTGACATATGGTGCTGTGAAGCCTGACATATGGCGCTGTGAAGCCTGACATATGGCGCTGTGAAGCCTGACATGGCGCTGTGAAGCCTGACATATGGCGCTGTGAAGCCTGACATATGGCGCTGTGAAGCCTGACATATGGTGCTGTGAAGCGTCGAGCCTGACATATGGTGCTGTGAAGCGCAGAGCCTGACATATGGAGCTGTGAAGCGCAGAGCCTGAGCTCTGACATCATGTATAGTATGTTACTGTACAGCCACTGCGTCCCAAGTTAGCTGCTTATTAGTGCCCAGATCTGCCTTGTTCAACCCTTCTGTTGTAGTAGAAGTAGTGACTGATTGGTCAATCTAGTGGGATAGTGGCCCTTTATAACCAGTTACATATGTTGAGAACCTGAGCTACAGCCTGTTTGTGTTGTCATGCCAACTCAATCATTTTTATGTTTGGCTTGACAATGACAGCAATGGAGTAGCCAAGAGCACAAACAGACCTGGGACCAGGCTACCAAGAACAAGCCCAAAGATTACACAAAACACAAACAGACCTGGGACCAGGCTACCAAGAACCAGCCCACAGCTAACACAAAACACAAACAGACCTGGGACCAGGCTACCAAGAACCAGCCCACAGCTAACACAAAACACAAACAGACCTGGGACCAGGCTACCAAGAACCAGCCCACAGCTAACACAAAACACAAACAGATCTTCTAATCTATTGTATGTTGTTGTTGTTTATTTTGTAAATAGTTTATAAGTTCAAATGCAGTGCTGCTTTCATCTCTGCCTGTCTGCACACACACATATACACAAAACACACACACACATACACATTGTGTGTGTGTGTGTGTGTGTTGCAGTATTCTCTGTTGTACTGTCAGTACCAGGATCATGTATTGATTATCAATAGTGTAGCAACACATCCAGGGGGTCTTAAGAACAAAAAAACACATCAAACACACATTCATCTCATACACACTAACACACACTAACACACACACACTAACACACACTAACACACACTAACACACACTAACACACACTGACACACACTAACACACACTAACACACACTAACACACACTAACACACACTAACACACACTAACACACACTAACACACACTAACACACACTAACACACACTAACACACACTGACACACACTAACACACACTAACACACACTAACACACACTAACACACACTAACACACACTAACACACACTAACACACACTAACACACACTAACACACACATTCCTCTCATACACACTAACACACACTAACACACACATTCCTCTCATACACACTAACACACACTAACACACACTAACACACACTAACACACACTAACACACACTAACACACACTAACACACACTAACACACACTAACACACACTAACAAACACATTCCTCTCATACACACTAACACACACTAACACACACTAACACACACTAACACACACTAACACACACTAACACACACTAACAAACACATTCCTCTCATACACACTAACACACACTAACACACACTAACACACACTAACACACACAGTTCCTCTCATACACACTAAACACACACTAACACACACTAACACACACTAACACACACTAACACACACTAACACACACTAACACACACGAACACACACATTCCTCTCAGACCCACTAACACACACTAACACAACACTAACACACACTAACACACACACACACACTAACACACACTAACACACTAACACACACATTCAATCTCATACACACTAACACACACTAACACACACTAACACACACTAACACACACTAACACACACTAACACCACACATTCATCTCATACACACTACACACACCTAACACACACTAACACACACTAAACACACACTAACACACACTAACACACACTAACACACACTAACACACACTAACACACACATTCATCTCATACACACTAACACACACTAACACACACATTCCTCTCATACCCACTAAACACACACTAACACACACTAACACACACTAACACACACTAACACACACTAACACACACTAACACACACTAACACACACTAACACACACTAACAAACACATTCCTCTCATACACACTAACACACACTAACACACCACTAACACACACTAACACACACATTCCTCTCATACACACTAACACACACTAACACACACTAACACACACTAACACACACTAACACACACTAACACACACTAACACACACTAACACACACATTCCTCTCATACCCACTAACACACACTAACACACACTAACACACACTAACACACACTAACACACACTAACACACACTAACTACACACTAACACACACATTCATCTCATACACACTAACACACACTAACACACACTAACACACACTAACACACACTAACACACACAGTAATCTCATACACACTAACACACACTAACACACACTAACACACACTAACACACACTAACACACACTAACACACACTAACACACACTAACACACACATTCATCTCATACACACTAACACACACTAACACACACATTCCTCTCATACCCACTAACACACACTAACACACACTAACACACACATTCATCTCATACACACTAACACACACTAACACACACTAACACACACTAACACACACATTCATCTCATACACACTAACACACACTAACACACACTAACACACACGTTCCTCTCATACCCACTAACACACACTAACACACACGTTCCTCTCATACCCACTAACACACACTAACACACACTAACACACACATTCCTCTCATACACACTAACACACACTAAACACACACTAACACACACATTCCTCTCATACACACTAACACACACTAACACACACTAACACACACTAACACACACGTTCCTCTCATACCCACTAACACACCTAACACAGCACATTCATCTCATACACACTAACAACACACTAACACCCACTAAACCACACACTAACACACCACATTCATCTCATACACACTACCACACCTAACACACACTAAACACCACTAACACACACATTCCTCTCATACACACTAAACACACACTAACACACACTAACACAAACATTCATCTCATAACACACTAACACACACTAACACACACTAACACACACTAACACACACATTCCTCTCATACCCACAACCACACACACCTAACACACACTAACACACACTAACACACACTAACACACACGTTTCTCTCATACCCACTAACACACACTAACACACACTAACACACACTAACACACACATTCATCTCATACCCACTAACACACACTAACACACACTAACACACACATTCATCTCATACACACTAACACACACTAACACACACTAACACGCACTAACACACACTAACACACACTAACACACACGTTCCTCTCATACCCACTAACACACACTAACACACACTAACACAAACATTAATCTCATACACACTAACACACACTAACACACACTAACACACACTAACACACACTAACACACACTAACACACACATTCATCTCATACACACTAACACACACTAACACACACTAACACACACTAACACACACATTCCTCTCATACACACTAACACACACATTCCTCTCATACACACTAACACACACTAACACACACTAACACACACTAACACACACATTCCTCTCATACACACTAACACACACTAACACACACTAACACACACATTCCTCTCATACCCACTAACACACACTAACACACACTAACACACACATTCCTCTCATACCCACTAACACACACTAACACACACATTCATCTCATACACACTAACACACACTAACACACACTAACACACACTAACACACACTAACACACTAACACACACTAACACACTAACACACTAACACACTAACACACACTAACACACCAACACACTAACACACACTAACACACACTAACACACACTAACACACTAACACACTAACACACACTAACACACTAACACACACTAACACACACTAACACACTAACACACTAACACACTAACACACACTAACACACTAACACACACTAACACACTAACACACACTAACACACTAACACACACTAACACACTAACACACACTAACACACTAACACACTAACACACACTAACACACTAACACACTAACACACTCACACACTAACACACACTAACACACTAACACACTAACACACTAACACACACTAACACACTAACACACTAACACACTAACACACACTAACACACACTAACACACTAACACACACTAACACACTAACACACTAACACACTAACACACACTAACACACTAACACACACTAACACACACTAACACACACTAACACACTAACACACACTAACACACTAACACACACTAACACACACTAACACACACTAACACACACTAACACACTAACACCGTATGCAAGCAAGTTCCTGCAAGCACATTTCTTTACCTTTATCTCCCTCTCTCACTCTCTCGCTCTCTCTCTCTCTCTCTCCCTCTCGCTCTCCCTCTCCCTCTGTCTCTGTCTCTCTCTGTCTCTGTCTCTGTCTCTGTCTCTGCTCTCTCTCTCTCTCTCTCTCTCTCTGTCTCTGTCTCTGTCTCTGTCTCTGTCTCTCTCTCTCTGTCTCTCTCTCTCTCTGTCTCTCTCTCTCTCTGTCTCTCTCTCTCTCTGTCTCTCTCTCTCTCTCTCTCTCCTCTCTCTGTCTCTCTCTCTCTTCTGTCTTCTCTCTCTCTCTGTCTCTCTCTCTCTGTCTCTCTCTCTCTCTCTCTGTCTCTCTCTCTCTCTCTCTCCTGTCTCTGTCTCTCTCTCTCTCTCTGTCTCTCTCTCTCTCTCTCTGTCTCTGTCTCTCTCTCTCTCTCTGTCTCTCTCTCTCTCTCTCGGTCTCTGTCTCTCTCTCTCTCTGTCTCTCTCTCTCTCTGTCTCTCTTTCTCTCTGTCTCTCTCTCTCTCTCTCTCTCTCTCTTTCAATTCAATTCAATTAACTTTATTGACATGGCAAGTTCATTATTACTTACATTGCCAAAGTATACACGTCCTAAAATAAAAATACATCAATAATAATAGTCGTAGTGGACATGGGACCATTAACAACTTCAACAACAATATTAATGAGAATAACAATACATTAAAGCAGTGGTAGTAGATTACACATGTAGTAGACCAGTATCATGACTGAGAAGACACATGACCTGGTAGTAGACCAGTATCATGACTGAGAAGACACATGACCTGGTAGTAGACCAGTATCATGACTGAGAAGACACATGACCTGGTAGTAGCCCAGTGTCAACATGACTGAGAAGACACATGACCTGGTAGTAGACCAGTATCATGACTGAGAAGACACATGACCTGGTAGTAGCCCAGTGTCAACATGACTGAGAAGACACATGACCTGGTAGTAGCCCAGTGTCAACATGACTGAGAAGACACATGACCTGGTAGTAGACCAGTATCATGACTGAGAAGACACATGACCTGGTAGTAGCCCAGTGTCAACATGACTGAGAAGACACATGACCTGGTAGTAGACCAGTATCATGACTGAGAAGACACATGACCTGGTAGTAGCCCCAGTGTCAACATGACTGAGAAGACACATGACCTGGTATTAGACCAGTATCATGACTGAGAAGACACATGACCTGGTAGTAGCCAGTGTCAACATGACTGAGAAGACACATGACCTGGTAGTAGACCAGTACTCATGACTGAGAAGACACATGACCTGGTAGTAGCCCAGTGTCAACATGACTGAGAAGACACATGACCTGGTATTTAGACCAGTATCATGACTGAGAAGACACATGACCTGGTAGTAGCCCAGTGTCAACATGACTGAGAAGACACATGACCTGGTATTAGACCAGTATCATGACTGAGAAGACACATGACCTGGTAGTAGCCCAGTGTCAACATGACTGAGAAGACACATGACCTGGTAGTAGCCAGTGTCAACATGATGAGAAGACACATGACCTGGTAGTAGACCAGTGTCAACATGTGACTGAGACACATGACCTGGTAGTAGAACCAGTTCAACAACATGACTGAGAAGACCACTGACCTGTAGTAGACCAGTGTCAACATGACTGAGAAGAACATGCCTTAGTAGACCGTGTCACATGACTGAGAAGACACATGACGTGGTAGTAGCCAGTGTCAACATGACTGAGAAGACACATGACCTGGTATGAAAGACAAAACAAAACAAGATGGGAAATATTATGACATTACTTGCACTTTTCACTGCTGTCCCTCAGGTTGTGGCAGGAGAGACATATTTGTTGCCAAACTGCTCATTTTAGCTTTTCCCCATTAAATTAGATTTTTTCTTCATCTTTTATAGTTTCAATTCTCTGTATTGAATTTAACTTGGGGAAAGAAAATATTCTCTTAGGTCTGAGTATTTGTCACAATGTATAGAAATGCACTCTGTCTCTACCTCTCCCCATCTCCTCTCTCCTCAGCCTTGAAACAATTGAGACATGGTGGTGTATGTGTGCATTCACAGGCGGTGAAAGTGCCTTGAATGGTCTCGTAGTAGGTGCCAGCGCACCGGTTGTGTCAAGAACTGCAACACTGCGAGTTTTGTCCAAAGTCCAAAAGGACATCCAGACAACGTCACAACTGGGGAAGCTTTGGCCCACATGGGCCAGCATCCCTGTGGACACTTTCAACACCTTGTAGAGCGTTGCCCACCGACTGAGGCCGTTCTGAGGGCAAATTGATATTGGGAAGGTGTTCTTCATGTTTTTTTACACTCAGAGAGAGAGAGAGCAGAGAGAGAGAGAGACGAAGAGAGAGAGAGAGAGAGAGAGAGAGAGAAGAGAGAGACGAGGAGTGATGAGAAGAAGAGAGACGAGAGAGAGACGACGGAGTGATGAGGAATGCATGTAAGGATGACGCATATGTGGAGGGAAGGGGGAGGGATGAGGGAGAGTCAACAGAATGATAGAGTGAGGGATGACTGCCAGAGAGAGAGAGAAAGGCGAATAAATTGGCACAGGAAACTGGATTGAGGTAAATGGGAGAGATTGAGAATCATCTTTTGTGGACATGTGCCTGTATTCGCTTGTGTGTGTGTAGTGTCTTCGTCCATATGTGTGTGTGCCTGTTTGTCTACGCCTGTTGTGTGTGTGTCTTCTCTTGCGTGGTGTGTGTTGGCAGCAGTAGAGAGGCAATGCTGCTAGCGCTCCAGGCCTCTTGTTTTGCGGCCTCTGCGGATATTGCTACCCTGCCAACCTCAGCTCTCATTCACCTCCATCAGCACTCAGCTGTCATCCCCTCCAATCAGCACTCAGCTGTCATCCACCTCCAATCACNCCCTCTTCTCTTCTCCTCCTCCCTACCTCCTCTTCTCTTCCTCCCCACCTCCTCTTCTCCTCCCCCTCTCCTCCTCTTCTCCTCCTATTCTCCTCCTCCTCTTCTCCTCTTCTTCTCCTCCCCACCTTCTTCTCCTCCCCCTCTCATCCTCTTCTCATCCTCACTACCTCCTCTTCTCCTCCCCCTCTCCTCTCCTCTCCTCTCTTTTCCACCTCCCCCTCTCCCCTCATCCTCCTCTCCTCCTCTTCTCGTCCCCCTCTCCACTCATCCCCCTCTCCTCCTCTTCTCATCCCCCTCTCCCCCATCCCCCTCTCCTCCTCTTCTCATCCCCCTCTCCCCCCATCCTATTCTCCTTCTCCCCTCCTCCTCTCCTCCATTTCTGTCCATCTGGCCCAGGCGTCACCAGTCTTGTTTTAGGAAACTTCTCTGGTTGTCTCTGTGGTGAGTCGTGTGCCCCTGAAGTCCTAACCTCTTCCATGGGATCATTAAAGGCAGACGGAGCCCGGTTCGTAATGCTTTTAGAGCAAACAGATCAGTTGCCACTTCATCCATCTACTTTAGCTCTCTGTCCTGGAAACTGGCTTTTTCCAGCGGCTCACATGGGGTAGTCTGCCAGTGAAGAACGCTCCTCAAAATCCCATCCCCCCCACTCAACTCAGAGAGGAGGAAGTTGCCCTTAGACACTGATCTAAGACCAGTGTTAATGGTTAAGGTTAGGATACGGGGGAGGAAACTGTCCCTAGATCTGTGGTTTCTCCTAGAGCAGATCTGATGTTAAAGATAAACTGACCTTAAAGACCACCTGACCTTAAAGACCACCTGACCTTAAAGACCATCTGACCTTAAAGACCATCTGACCTTAAAGACCACCTGACCTTAAAGACCATCTGACCTTAAAGACCACCTGACCTTAAAGACCACCTGACCTTAAAGACCATCTGACCTTAAAGACCATCTGACCTTAAAGACCATCTGACCTTAAAGACCACCTGACCTTAAAGACCATCTGACCTTAAAGACCAACTGACCTTAAAGACCACCTGACCTTAAAGACCATCTGACCTTAAAGACCACCTGACCTTAAAGACCATCTGACCTTAAAGACCAACTGACCTTAAAGACCAACTGACCTTAAAGACCACCTGACCTTAAAGACCATCTGACCTTAAAGACCATCTGACCTTAAAGACCATCTGACCTTAAAACCTCTCTGGGATAGGCTGGACTGTCCCACTTTGCCAATAGCCAGGGGAAATGCAGAGCGCCAAATTCAAATAAAATACTATACAATTCAAACTTCCATTAAATCACACATGTAAGATACTCAATTAAAGCTACACTCGTTGTGAATCCAGCCAACATGTAAGATACTCAATTAAAGCTACACTCATTGTGAATCCAGCCAACATGTCAGATTTCAAAAGGCTTTTTGGCGAAAGCATAAGAAGCTATTATCTGATGATAGAGAGAATAGCATATTTCAACCCTGCAGGCGCTACACAAAACGCAGAAATAAAATATAAAACATGCATTACCTTTGACGAGCTTCTTTTGTTGGCACTCCAATATGTCCCATAAACATCACAA
This sequence comes from Oncorhynchus kisutch, assembly GCF_002021735.2. Classification (NCBI taxonomy): domain Eukaryota; kingdom Metazoa; phylum Chordata; class Actinopteri; order Salmoniformes; family Salmonidae; genus Oncorhynchus; species Oncorhynchus kisutch. The sequence goes on from NW_022262551.1 coordinate 29,063, forward strand.
ATGGTCCTATTTGTTCGAGTAATTCCATCCATATATATCCAAAATGTCCATTTATTTGGTACGTTTGATCCAGAAAAAAACAGCTTCCAATTTGCGCAACGTCACTACAAAATATTTCAAAAGTTACCTGTAAACTTTGCCAAAAATTTTCAAACTACTTTTGTAATACAACTTTAGGTATTTTTAAATGTTAATAATCGATCAAATTGAAGACGGGTCTATCTGTTTTCAATACAGGAGGATCACAAACTAACGCAACTTTTTTAGTCTTGCGCAACTCTCAAACAGTACACATAACGTTACCCTGATCCAAGATGGCCGTACTTCTTCATTACACAAAGGAATAACCTCAACCAAATTCCAAGACTGGTGACATCCAGTGGAAGTGGTAGGAACTGCAAACAAGTCCCTTAGAAATCTAGTTTCCCAATGAAACCTCATTGAATAGACAGTGACCTCAAAAAAATAAACATTCTGATGGTTAGTCCTCAGGGTTTTTCCTGCTACATAAGTTCTGTTTTACTCACAGACATGTTTCAAACCGTTTTAGAACCTTCAGAGTGTTTTCTATCCAAATCTACTAATAATATGCATATCTTATATTCTTGGCATGAGTAGCAGGAAGTTGAAATTGGGCATGCTATTTATCCAAAAGTGAAAATGCTGCCCCCTATCCCAAAGAGGTTAAATCTCTGCTCACTCAGTGAAGAGACATATAAACTATGAAACACCTTTCTCTCCCTCCACTATATAAGCCCTTGATGAAAATGTAACCTCCTGTTCCGGGTACATTAGGACGACGGTCCGATGTCAGAAGGATTCAGATAATAACAACAGAATGAAGCCAACCTCAGGGTGAGCTTTGGTTGCGAATGGTATGAACGTTGAACTCTTATTCACTACAGAAGTGATACAGCCTAGCCGTTGAGTTAGCAGCGGCCGCTGTAAACGTGGACTAGGAAAGGACGGACGACGGATCCAGTCTAACACACAACGACGATACTACAACGTATCCAGTTTATCACCAGAGACATTCTTCCGAGGACAGGAAAATGTTGGGCAACACGGCCTTCCATCTACCACCAACATATTGAGGCGCAGCTCAGAGTAAATATTTATTGCATTTTCCTTTTCCAAATGGGCGGTAATTTAGAATGATTAAGATGCTGTATTTACGATAGCATAGCTTCTCCCTTTTTTCCTCAGTCTTCCCGCTCTTTCACTCAAACCCCGCCCCTTTTCTTTTGTGTAACCAGCTGTCATATCTGTTCCACCCGCCAGGGACGTTTTCCTTTATGATGTCATTTGTAATCAAGTTATGATTGAATTATGTGTATGTGTAATTCTGTGTGATTAGTTAGGTATTTAGTAAATAAATAATTAAACCCAATTTTGTATTGCTGATTCAACTTGTTAGCCAGGGTTCGTGCAGATAACCAAGAATTTACAACTTTCAGATGAGACTGAAATAAGAGGACGATTAATATTGACTGCTATGGATGTAAAATATTACTAGCTCTTTAAGAATTTATTCGGAAGATAACAGCTCTATAAATATTATTTTGTACTGCAACTACTACTAGTCCTCCAGACCAGGAGAATAAACTACTGGAACTACTACTAGTCCTCCAGACCAGGAGAATAAACTACTGGAACTACTACTAGTCCTACAGACCAGGAGAATAAACTACTGGAACTACTACTAGTCCTCCAGACCAGGAGAATAAACTACTGGAACTACTACTAGTCCTCCAGACCAGGAGAATAAACTACTGGAACTACTACTAGTCCTCCAGACCAGGAGAATAAACTACTGGAACTACTACTAGTCCTCCAGACCAGGAGAATAAACTACTGGAACTACTACTAGTCCTACAGACCAGGAGAATAAACTACTGGAACTACTACTAGTCCTCCAGACCAGGAGAATAAACTACTGGAACTACTACTAGTCCTCCAGACCAGGAGAATAAACTACTGGAACTACTACTAGTCCTCCAGACCAGGAGAATAAACTACTGGAACTACTACTAGTCCTCCAGACCGGGAGAATAAACTACTGGAACTACTACTAGTCCTCCAGACCAGGAGAATAAACTACTGGAACTACTACTAGTCCTCCAGACCAGGAGAATAAACTACTGGAACTACTACTAGTCCTCCAGACCAGGAGAATAAACTACTGGAACTACTACTAGTCCTCCAGACCAGGAGAATAAACTACTGGAACTACTACTAGTCCTCCAGACCAGGAGAATAAACTACTGGAACTACTACTAGTCCTCCAGACCAGGAGAATAAACTACTGGAACTACTACTAGTCCTCCAGACCAGGAGAATAAACTACTGGAACTACTACTAGTCCTCCAGACCAGGAGAATAAACTACTGGAACTACTACTAGTCCTCCAGACCAGGAGAATAAACTACTGGAACTACTACTAGTCCTCCAGACCAGGAGAATAAACTACTGGAACTACTACTAGTCCTCCAGACCAGGAGAATAAACTACTGGAACTGCTAATAGTCATCCAGACCAGGAGTGACAGTGAATGTACCGGTGTGACAGGACCACATGGACAGAACCAAACAAACAAACAATAGACATCTTCGTCCTAAAGCTCTGCTTCATCCCCGTGCCAACACTTCCTCTCCTCCACCCCTCCACCCACCCGTCTGTCTTCCCGTTGCAAACACTATACCCTATAATTATACAATATCCTATCATCTCTGTCAGGCTCAAGTAGCTGCAGGCCAGCCCTCTCTCTCCCTTATTCGCTCTCTCTCTCTCTCTCTCTCTCTCTCTCTCTCTCTCTCTCTCTCTCTCACTCTCTCTCTTTCTATTTCGCTCTCTCTCGCTCTATCTATCTCCCCTATCACTCTCTCTTCCCTTCTCTTTCATTCTCTCTCTCTCTTTTCTCTCTCTCATCTCTCTGTGCCTCAGAGTTCAGAACAGACAGGAACGCAGCTGAACTCCACGGCCAGATATTCAAAACACCCCTTCTGCTTTTCCTTACATGCCAGCAAACCATTCAGCTATCCAGCCAGCCTCCCACACATGCTGTGACCTCACCCAGCATAACTAGTGCATCTAGAGATTGAGTGACGATCTAGAGATCGTCACTCAATGCCTAGGTTTACCTCCACTGTACCCACACCCTACCATACCCCTGTCTGTACATTATGCAATCTACTGCAGAGATAGCCTGCGAAATTCTGTCATACATTCCAGGTCTTCGCCCAAACAGTTCGAGCTTCTAATTTAAAAAATGAATCTCTCCAGAAAGAAGTCTCTCACAATTGCCACCTGTTATAGCTCCCAGCTGTGCCCTGGACACCATTGTGAATTGATTGCCCCCCATCTATCTTCAGAGTTTGTGCTGTTAGGTGACCTAAACTGGGATATGCTTAACACCCCGGCCATCCTTCAATCTAAGCTAGATGCCCTCAATCTCCCCCCCAGGGACCCACCTGGTACAACCCTAAATATGTAAACATGGGCACCCTTATAGATATTATCCTGACCAACTTGCCCTCCCAGTACACCTCTGCTGTTTTCAATCAGGATCTCAGTGATCACTGCCTCATTGCCTGCATCCGCTATGGGTCCGCGGTCAAACGACCACCCCTGATCACTGTCAAACGCTGCCTTAAACACTTCAGTGAGGCCTTTCTAATCGACCTGGCCCAGGTATCCTGGAAGGATATTGACCTCATCCTGTCAGTAGAGAATGCCTGGTCTTTCTTTAAAAGTGCCTTCCTCACCATCTTAAATAAGCATGCCCCTTCCAAAAAATTTTTAAACTAAGAACAGATACAGCCCTTGGTTCACTCCAGACCTGACTGCCCTCGACTCGCACAAAAACATCCTGTGGCGGACTGTACTAGCGTCGAATAGTCCCCGCGACATGCAACTTTTCAGGGAAGTCAGGAACCAATACACGCAGTCAGTCAGGAAAGCAAAGGCCAGATTTTCAAGCAGAAATTTGCATCCTGTAGCTCTAACTCCAAAAAGTTCTGGGACACTGTAAAGTCCATGGAGAATAACAGCACCTCCTCCCAGCTGCCCACTGCACTGAGGCTAGGAAACACCACCGATAAATCCATGATAATCGAACATTTCAATAAGCATTTCTCTACGGCTGGCCATGCTTTCCACCTGGCTACCCCAACCCGGCCAATAGCTCTGCACCCCCCGCAGCTACTTGCCCGAGCCTCCCCAGCTTCTCCTTTACTCAAATCTAGATAGCAGATGTTTTGAATGAGCTGCATAACCTGAACCGTACAAATCAGCTGGGCTAGACAATCTGGAACCTCTCTTTCTAAAATTATCCGGCCCTAGTTGCAACCCCTATTACCAGCCTGTTCAACCTCTCTTACGTATCGTCTGAGATCCCTAAAGATTGGAAAGCTGGTCATCCCCCTCTTTGAAGTGGGAGACACTCTAGACCCAAACTGTTACAGACCTATATCCATCCTGCCCTGCCTATCTAAAGTCTTCGAAAGCCAAGTTAATAAACAGATCACTGACCATTTCGAATCCCACTGTACCTTCTCCGCTGTGCAATCCTGTTTCCGAGCTGGACACGGGTGCACCTCAGCCAACCTATTAGTTATTAAACGATATCATAACCGCCATTGATAAAAGACAGTACTGTGCAGCCGTCTTCATCGACCTGGCCAAGGCTTTCGACTCTGTCAGTCACAATATTCTTATCGGCAGACTCAGTTTACTGGTCATGATAACAACATCCACCCGTAGCACGCGCTCCAGCAGGTATATCTCACTGGTCATCCCCAAAGCCAACACCTCATTTGGCCGCCTTTCCTTCCAGTTCTCTGCTGCCAATGACTGGAACGAATTGCAAAAATTGCTGAAGTTGGAAACGTATATCTCCCTCACTAACTTTAAACATCTGCTATCTGAGCAGATAACCGATCGTTGCAGCTGTACACAGCCAATCTGTAAATAGCCCACCCAATCCACCTACCTCATCCCCATATTGTTTTTATTTACTTTTTTGCTCTTTTTCACACCAGTATCTCTACCTGCACATCACCATCTGCTCATTTATCACCCCAGTGTTAATTTGCTAAATTGTAATTACTTCGCTACTATGGCCTATTTATTGCCTTACCTCCTCACGCCATTTGCACACACTGTATATAGACTTTCTTACTTTTGTATTATTGACTGTATGTTTCTTTATTCCATGTGTAACTCTATGTTGTTGTTTGTGTCGCACTACTTTGCTTTATCTTGGCCAGGTCGCAGTTGTAAATGAGAACTTGTTCTCAACTGGCCTACCTGGTTAAAAAAAGGTGAAATAAAAAATGTACAATTATTTGGTGCAAAAAAATTATATAACCAAAAAATAGTAAATGGGTCTGTTGTCTCTGTCCGACACTACAGATGACCCTGCAGTGGAAGGTCTGGACAAGTCACGGCAGCTCCAAACAGGAGAGGTGATCATCATTGTGGTCGTGCTGCTCATTTGGGAAGGTAAGGAAAAGGACAGGGCGGGTAAGGAAAAGGACAGGTAGGGAAAAGGACAGGGAAGGTAAGGAAAAGGGCAGGTAGGGAAAAGGACAGGAAGGGAAAAGGACAGGGCAGGTAAGGAAAAGGGCAGGTAGGGAAAAGGGCAGGTAGGGAAAAGGACAGGGCAGGTAAGGAAAAGGGCAGGTAGGGAAAAGGACAGGGCAGGTAAGGAAAAGGACAGGGTGGGAAGGAAAAGGGCAGGTAAGGAAAAGGACAGGGCAGGTAAGGAAAAGGGCAGGTAAGGAAAAGGACAGGGCAGGTAAGGAAAAGGACAGGAAGGGAAAAGGACAGGGCAGGTAAGGAAAAGGACAGGGTGGGAAGGAAAAGGGCAGGTAAGGAAAAGGACAGGGCAGGTAAGGAAAAGGGCAGGTAAGGAAAAGGACAGGGCAGGTAAGGAAAAGGGCAGGTAAGGAAAAGGACAGGGCAGGTAAGGAAAAGGGCAGGTAAGGAAAAGGGCAGGTAAGGAAAAGGGCAGGTAAGGAAAAGGGCAGGTAAGGAAAAGGACAGGAAGGGAAAAGGACAGGAAGGGAAAAGGACAGGGCAGGTAAGGAAAAGGGCAGGGCAGGTAAGGAAAAGGACAGGGCAGGTAAAGAAAAGGACAGGTTAGGAAAAGGGCAGGTAAGGAAAACTATGTCTCTGTCAATCAATCATTCAATCATAGTGTATCCATGGAGCTGTCGTAGAGTATCCATAGAGCTGTCATAGTGCATCCATAGAGCTGTCGTAGAGTATCCATAGAGCTGTCGTAGAGCATCCATAGAGCTGTCATAGACCAGTTTCAACTGTTCTGCCTGCGGCTATGGAACCCTGACCTGTTCACCGGACGTGCTACCTGTCCCAGCACTCCTGAGGTGCTGACCTGTTGCACCCTCGACAACCACTGTGATAATTATTATTTGACCCTGCTGATCATCTATGAACGTTTGAACATCTTGGCCATGTTCATTATAATCTCCACCCGGCACAACCAGAAGAGGACTGGCCACCCCTCATAGCCTAGTTCCTCTCTAGGTTTCTTCCCAGGTTCTGGCCTTTCTAGGGAGTTTATCCTAGCCACCGTGCTTCTACACCTGCATTGCTTGCTGTTTGGGGTTTTAGGCTGGGTTTCTGTACAGCACTTTGATATATCAGCTGATGTACGAAGGGCTATATAAGTAAATTTGATTGATTTGATTGACTTAGGGTTTTTCTTTATTTGTACTATTTTCTACATTGTAAAATAATGGTGAACACATCAGAACTATGAAATAACACATATGGAATCATTTAGTAACCAACAAAGTGTTTAACAAATCTGTTACATATGTTAGATTCTTCAAATAGCTACCCTTTGCCTTGATGACAGCTTTGCAAACTCTTGGCATTCTCTCAACCAGTTTCATGAGGAATGCTTTTCCAACAGTCTTGAAGGAGTTCCCACATGTGCTGAGCACTTGCTTTTCCTTCACTTTGCTGTCCAACTCATCCCAAACCATCTCAATTGTTCAGGGGATTGTGGAGGTCAAATAGCCCTTACACAGCCTGGAAGAGTGTTTTGGGTCATTGTCCTGTTGGAAAACAAATGATAGTCCCTCTAAGCACCCGCACCCCACCATACCCCTGTCTGCGCATTATGCCCTGAATATATTCTACCATGCCCAGAAACCTGCTCCTCTTATTCTCTGTCCCCAACGCTCTAGGCGACCAGTTTTGATAGCCTTTAGCCGCACCCTCATACTACTCCTTCTCTGTTCCGCGGGTGATGTGGAGGTAAACCCAGGCCCTGCATGTCCCCAGGCACCCTCATTTGTTGACTTCTGTGATCGAAAAAGCCTTGGTTTCATGCATGTCAACATCAGAAGCCTCCTCCCTAAGTTTGTCTTACTCACTGCTTTAGCACACTCTGCTAACCCTGATGTCCTTGCTGTGTCTGAATCCTGGCTCAGGAAGGCCACCAAAAATTCAGAGATTTCCATACCCAACTATAACATCTTCCGTCAAGATAGAACTGCCAAAGGGGGCGGAGTTGCAGTTTACTGCAGAGATAGCCTGCAAAGTAATGTCATACTTTCCAGGTCCATACCCAAACAATTCGAACTACTAATTTTGAAAATTACTCTCTCCAGAAATAAGTCTCTCACGGTTGCCGCCTGCTACCGACCCCCCTCAGCTCCCAGCTGTGCCCTGGACACCATTTGTTCTGTTAGGTGACCTAAACTGGGATATGCTTAACACCTCGCCAGTCCTACAATCTAAGCTAGATGCCCTCAATCTCACACAAATCATCAAGGAACCCACCAGGTACAACCCTAACTCTGTAAACAAGGGCACCCTCATAGACGTCATCCTGACCAACTGGCCCTCCAAATACACCTCCGCTGTCTTCAACCAGGATCTCAGCGATCACTGCCTCATTGCCTGTATCCGCTACGGAGCCGCAGTCAAACGACCACCCCTCATCACTGTCAAACGCTCCCTAAAACACTTCTGTGAGCAGGCCTTTCTAATCGACCTGGCCCGGGTATCCTGGAAGGACATTGACCTCATCCCGTCAGTTGAGGATGCCTGGTCATTCTTTAAAAGTAACTTCCTCACCATTTTAGATAAGCATGCTCCGTTCAAAAAATGCAGAACTAAGAACAGATACAGCCCTTGGTTCACCCCAGACCTGACTGCCCTCGACCAGCACAAAAACCATCCTGTGGCGGACTGCAATAGCATCGAATAGTCCCCGTGATATGCAACTGTTCAGGGAAGTCCGGAACCAATACACGCAGTCAGTCAGGAAAGCTAAGGCCAGCTTCTTCAGGCAGAAGTTTGCATCCTGTAGCTCCAACTCCAAAAAGTTCTGGGACACCGTGAAGTCCATGGAGAACAAGAGCACCTCCTCCCAGCTGCCCACTGCACTGAGGCTAGGTAACACGGTCACCACTGATAAATCCATGATTATCGAAAACTTCAATAAGCATTTCTCAACGGCTGGCTATGCCTTCCGCCTGGCTACTTCAACCTCGGCCAACAGCTCCGCCCCCCCCGCAGCTCCTCGCCCAAGCCTCTCCAGGTTCTCCTTTAACCAAATCCAGATAGCAGATGTTCTGAAAGAGCTGCAAAACCTGGATCCGTACAAATCAGCTGGGCTTGACAATCTGGACCCTCTATTTCTGAAACTATCTGCCACCATTGTTGCAACCCCTATTACCAGCCTGTTCAACCTCTCTTTCAGATCGTCTGAGATCCCCAAGGATTGGAAAGCTGCCGCAGTCATCCCCCTCTTCAAAGGGGGAGACACCCTGGACCCAAACTGTTACAGACCTATATCCATCCTGCCCTGCCTATCTAAGGTCTTCGAAAGCCAAGTCAACAAACAGGTCACTGACCATCTCGAATCCCACCGCACCTTCTCCGCTGTACAATCTGGTTTCCGAGCCGGTCATGGGTGCACCTCAGCCACACTCAAGGTACTCAACGATATCATAACCGCCATCGATAAAAGACAGTACTGTGCAGCCGTCTTCATCGACCTTGCCAAGGCTTTCGACTCTGTCAATCACCATATTCTTATCGGCAGACTCAGGAGCCTCGGTTTTTCGGATGACTGCCTTGCCTGGTTCACCAATTACTTTGCAGACAGAGTTCAGTGCGTCAAATCGGAGGGCATGCTGTCTGGTCCTCTGGCAGTCTCTATGGGGGTGCCACAGGGTTCAATTCTCGGGCCGAATCTTTTCTCTGTGTATATCAATGATGTTGCTCTTGCTGCGGGCGATTCCCTGATCCACCTCTACGCAGACGACACCATTCTATATACCTTCGGCCCGTCTTTGGACACTGTGCTATCTAACCTCCAAACAAGCTTCAATGCCATACAACACTCCTTCCGTGGCCTCCAACTGCTCTTAAACGCTAGTAAAACCAAATGCATGCTTTTCAACCGGTCGCTGCCTGCACCCGCATGCCCGACTAGCATCACCACCCTGGATGGTTCCGACCTAGAATATGTGGACGTCTATAAGTACCTAGGTGTCTGGCTAGACTGCAAACTCTCCTTCCAGACTCATATCAAACATCTCCAATCGAAAATCAAATCAAGAGTCGGCTTTCTATTCCGCAACAAAGCCTCCTTCACTCACGCCGCCAAGCTTACCCTAGTAAAACTGACTATCCTACCGATCCTCGACTTCGGCGATGTCATCTACAAAATGGCTTCCAACACTCTACTCAGTAAACTGGATGCAGTCTATCACAGTGCCATCCGTTTCGTCACTAAAGCACCTTATACCACCCACCACTGCGACTTGTATGCTCTAGTCGGCTGGCCCTCGCTACATATTCGTCGCCAGACCCACTGGCTCCAGGTCATCTACAAGTCCATGCTAGGTAAAGCTCCGCCTTACTCAGCTCACTGGTCACGATGGCAACACCCATCCGTAGCACGCGCTCCAGCAGGTGTATCTCACTGATCATCCCTAAAGCCAACACCTCATTTGGCCGCCTTTCGTTCCAGTACTCTGCTGCCTGTGACTGGAACGAATTGCAAAAATCGCTGAAGTTGGAGACTTTTATCTCCCTCACCAACTTCAAACATCAGCTATCTGAGCAGCTAACCGATCGCTGCAGCTGTACATAGTCTATTGGTAAATAGCCCACCCTTTTTCACCTACCTCATCCCCATACTGTTTTTATTTATTTACTTTTCTGCTCTTTTGCACACCAATATCTCTACCTGTACATGACCATCTGATCATTCATCACTCCAGTGTTAATCTGCAAAATTGTAATTATTTGCCTACCTCCTCATGCCTTTTGCACACATTGTATATAGACTCCCCCTTTGGTTTCTACTGTGTTATTGACTTGTTAATTGTTTACTCCATGTGTAACTCTTTGTTGTCTGCTCACACTGCTATGCTTTATCTTGGCCAGGTCGCAGTTGCAAATGAGAACTTGTTCTCAACTAGCCTACCTGGTTAAATAAAGGTGTTCTCAACTAGCCTACCTGGTTAAATAAAGGTGTTCTCAACTAGCCTACCTGGTTAAATAAAGGTGAAATAAAAAAAATAAAAAAATAAGCACAGGCAGCAGTTTGCCTAGTGGTTAGAGTGTAGAGGCAGCAGTTTGCCTAGTGGTTAGAGTGTAGAGGCAGCAGTTTGCCTAGTGGTTAGAGTGTAGAGGTGGCAGTTTGCCTAGTGGTTAGAGTGTAGAGGTGGCAGTTTGCCTCGTGGTTAGAGTGTAGAGGTGGCAGTTTGCCAAGTGGTTAGAGTGTAGAGGTGGCAGTTTGCCTAGTGGTTAGAGTGTAGAGGTGGCAGTTTGCCTAGTGGTTAGAGTGTAGAGGTGGCAGTTTGCCTAGAGTGTTGGACCAGTAACCGCAAGGTTGAAAAAGGTACAAATCTGTTGTTCTGCCCCTGAACAGGGCAGTTCGCCCACTGTTCCCGGTAGGCTGTCGTTGAAATAAGAATTTGTTCTTAACTGACTTGCCTAGTTAATTGAACATGAATGTCTGGTTCACGCAGTTGCCTCTGAACAGGTGATGTTCAGATGTCTGTTACTTGAACTCTGTGAAGCATTTATTTGGGCTGCAAACTGAGGCTGGTAACTCTAATGAACTTATCCTCTGCAGCAGAGGTAACTCTGGGTCTTCCTTTCCTGTGGCGGACCTCATGAGAGCCAGTTTCATCATAGTGGTTTTTGGTACTGCACTTTAAGACACTTTTGAAAGTTATTTTCCTGATTGACTGACCTTCATGTCTTAAAGTAGTGATGGACTGTCATTTCTCTTTTCTTATTTGAGATGTTCTTGTCATAATATGGACTTGGTCTTTTACCAAATAGGGCTATCTTCTGTATACCACCCCAACCTTGTCACAACACAACTGATTGGCTCAAATGCATTAAAGGAAAGAAATTCCACAAATGAAATTTTAACAAGTTACACCTGTTAATTGAAATGCATTCCAGGTGACACCTCATGAAGCTGGTTGAGAGAATGCCAAGTTTGTGCAAAGCTGTCTTCAAGGCAAAGGGTGGCTAATTTGAAGAATCTTAAATATAAAATATATTTTGATTTGTTTAACACTTTTGTGGTTACTACATTATTTCATATGTGTTATTTCATAGTGTTGATGTCTTCACTATTATTCTACAACGTAGAAAATATTACAAATTAAGAAAAACCCTTGAATGAGTCGATGTGTCCAAACTGTTGACTGGTACTTTAGATGTGATTATAATGCTACAAACCTAGGGAGTTACTACACTCTATCTTTACGCACATGCTGCATATTGTAGAAACACATCGGATCATTAGAGACACTGGTCACATATAGAGGGTGTATTTCAGGCTTTTTAATACAGAACATCTACAGACATAGTGGTACTGTACTGAGTGGTCCAGAGGTCCAGAGGACAGGAGACTCTCCAGCCATCTTATCTAACTGCAGGACTTCAGTAGTCCTCTCCGGCCATCTTCTCTAACTGCAGGTCTTATGGGGTGGCAGGGTAGCCTGGTGGTGCCCCGAACCCGCAGCTGAAACAACTTTAGGAGACGGTTCTGGCGCTTGCTGGACTTTCTTGGGTGCCCTGAAGCCTTCTTCACAACAATTGAACCGCTCTCCTTGAAGTTCTTGAAGATCCGATAAATGATTGATTTAGGTGCATCGTACTGGCAGCAATATCCTTGCCTGTGAAGCCCTTTTTGTGCAAAGCAATGATGACGGCACGTGTTTCCTTGCAGGTAACCATGATTGACAGAGGAAGAACAATTCCAATCCGATTCCAAGCACCACCCTCCTTTTGAAGCTTCCTGTCTGTTATTCGAACTCAATCAGCATGACAGAGTAATCTCCAGCCTTGTCCTCATCAACACTCACACCTGTGTTAACGAGAGAATCACTGACATGGTGTCAGCTGGTCCTTTTTTGGCAGGGCTGAAATGCAGTGTTTTTTGGGGATTCAGTTCATTTGCATGGCAACGAGGGACTTTCATCGGATCCCTCTTCATAACATTCTGGAGTATATGCAAATTGCCATCATACAAACTGAGGCAGCAGACTTTGTGAAAATGTATATTTGTGTCATTCTCAAAACTTTTGGCCACGACTGTACAGTACTAATGCCAAGAAATTAGCTATACCTACTGTAGGAGTCCACTCGATGCCTAGCATTGACTATGTACATACACTTAGCTGCAGGAGTTGTGACCCGTTTTTGTTGGTTATGTTGTCATAGGTGTGCAAATGGGGAAGGGAATGCTGTCACCTGCAGGCAGGTGTTTGTCCCCCTGTGTGCTGAGGGTGTCAGGTTCTTGTCCAGTTCTGGCATTTAGGTCGCCACAGACTAGCACATGTCCCTGGGCCTGGAAATGATTGATTTTCCCTCCAGGATGGAGAAGCTGTCTTCGTTAAAGTATGGGGATTCTAGTGGGGGGATATAGGTAGCACACAGGAGGACATAATTCTCTGTTGAGATCATTTCCTTGTTAATTTCTAGACAAATGTTCCTGTTTTGACTAATTTAATAGAGTGGGTTCTGTATCAAATTAGCATACCCCCTGAATCTCGTCCCTGTTTCACACCTGGGAGTTTGGTGGATGGGACTACCAGCTCTCTGTAACCTAGTGGGCAACCAGTGGGTCCATCTCCTCTATACCACACACCTGTTTCTTGTAGGATGACAACACAGTCTCTATTTTTGATTTCTTTGGTGAATTCAAGGTTCCTGCCAAAAGCAGATGACCACAGGCCTTGGATTCCAGGATGAGATAGTGAAGGCTTTGTGTTCCATAGAGTGTCCAATGTTGTTAGTCGTGTGGTTTGGCCTCAGACCAGTAAGTGTGAGCAGAGCCTGCTGAGCATCTGGTACATGCCATTGGCTTGGGCGAGTGTAAGAGTGGGGGTTGGGCCTCTCTCCTTGTCTCTGTCTTTTTCTATTTCGTCCCACATTAGATTGAAAACTTCCTCTGTGATGTCACTCACAACTCTGCTTTGTCATAAGATCGTTTGGACGTGTGTGTGTTTGGAGGTGAGTGTGTTTGGGTGAGTGTGTTTGGAGGTGAGTGTGTTTGGGTGTGTGTGTGTTTGGGTGTGTGTGTGTTTGGGTGAGTGTGTTTAGAGATGAGTGTGTTTGGGTGTGTGTGTGTTTGGGTGAGTGTGTTTGGGTGAGTGTGTTTGGACGTGTGTGTATGGAGGTGTGTGTGTGTTTGGAGGTCTGTGTGTTTGGGTGTGTGTGTGTTTGGGTGAGTGTGTTTGGGTGAGTGTGTTTGGGTGAGTGTGTTTGGGTGTGTGTGTGTTTGGGTGAGTGTGTTTGGGTGAGTGTGTTTGGACGTGTGTGTATGGAGGTGTGTGTGTGTTTGGAGGTCTGTGTGTGCTGGTGTCCCTAGTCCTTCCTGTGCATAGCGAGGTCATCTCCCTCAGAGAGCCTATGTGATGGGAGGGATATGATCCAAGGAAAGACAGACAGACAGACTAATGTGTTGGGGCCCAGTTACGTCTGTCTGTCTGTCTGACTGACTACATGTCCATGTAGAAACACCAGTCCCATGCAGCTATGCAGCCCAGTCCCATGCAGCCCAGTCCCATGCAGCCATGCAGCCCAGTCCCATGCAGCCATGCAGCCCAGTCCCATGCAGCCCAGTCCCATGCAGCCCAGTCCCATACAGCCATGCAGCCCAGTCCCATTCAGCCCAGTCCCAGTTAGCCCAGTCCCATGCAGCCCAGTCCCCTTCAGCCCAGTCCCATGCAGCTCAGCCCCATTCAGCCCAGTCCCATGCAGCCCAGTCCCATTCAGCCATGCAGCCCAGTCCCATTCAGCCCAGTCCCATTCAGCCCAGTCCCATGCAGCCCAGTCCCATGCAGCCCAGTCCCATTCAGCCCAGTCCCATTCAGCCCAGTCCCATGCAGCCATGCAGCCCAGTCCCATGCAGCCCAGTCCCATTCAGCCCAGTCCCATTCAGCCATGCAGCCCAGTCCCATTCAGCCCAGTCCCATTCAGCCCAGTCCCATGCAGCCCAGTCCCATGCAGCCCAGTCCCATTCAGCCCAGTCCCATTCAGCCCAGTCCCATGCAGCCATGCAGCCCAGTCCCATGCAGCCCAGTCCCATTCAGCCCAGTCACATGCAGCCATGCAGCCCAGTCCCATTTAGCCCAGTCACATGCAGCCATGCAGCCCAGTCCCATGCAGCCCAGTCCCATTCAGCCATGCAGCCCAGTCCCATGCAGCCCAGTCCCATTCAGCCATGCAGCCCAGTCCCATTCAGCCCAGTCCCATTTAGCCCAGTCCCATGCAGCCCAGTCCCCTTCAGCCCAGTCCCATGCAGCCCAGTCCCATATAGCCCAGTCCCATGCAGCCCAGTCCCATATAGCCCAGTCCCATGCAGCCCAGGCCCATATAGCCCAGTCCCATTCAGCCCAGTCCCATGCAGCCCAGGCCCATATAGCCCAGTCCCATTCAGCCCAGTCCCAGGCAGCCCAGGCCCATATAGCCCAGTCCCATGCAGCCCAGTCCCATGCAGCCATGCAGCCCAGTCCCATTCAGCCCAGTCCCATTCAGCCCAGCCCCATATAGCCCAGTCCCATTCAGCCCAGCCCCATATAGCCCAGTCCCATTCAGCCCAATCCCATATAGCCCAGTCCCATTCAGCCCAGCCCCATATAGCCCAGTCCCATTCAACCCAGCCCCATATAGCCCAGTCCCATTCAGCCCAGTCCCATTCAGCCCAGTCCCATGCAGCCCAGTGCCATTCAGCCATGCAGCCCAGTCCCATCCAGCCCAGTCCCATGCAGCCCAGTCCCATTCAGCCCAGTCCCATGCAGCCCAGTCCCATTCAGCCCAGTCCCATGCAGCCCAGTCCCATGCAGCCCAGGCCCATTCAGCCCAGGCCCATTCAGCCCAGTCCCATTCAGCCCAGTCCCATGCAGCCCAGTCCCATGCAGCCATTCAGCCCAGTCCCATGCAGCCCAGTCCCATTCAGCCCAGGCCCATTCAGCCCAGGCCCATTCAGCCCAGTCCCATGCAGCCCAGTCCCATGAAGCCATGCAGCCCAGACCCATTCAGCCCAGTCCCATTCAGCCCAGTCCCATTCAGCCCGGTCCCATTCAGCCCAGACCCATTCAGCCCAGGCCCATTCAGCCCAGACCCATTCAGCCCAGTCCCATGCAGCCCAGTCCCATGCAGCCCAGTCCCATTCAGCCCAGTCCCATTCAGCCCAGTCCCATTCAGCCCAATCCCATGCAGCCCAGTCCCATTCAGCCCAGTCCCATGCAGCACAGTCCCATTCAGCACAGTCCCATGCAGCCCAGGCCCATATAGCCCAGTCTCATGCAGCCCAGTCCCATTCAGCCCAGTCCCATATAGCCCAGTCCCATTCAGCCCAGCCCCATATAGCCCAGTCCCATATAGCCCAGTCCCATATAGCCCAGTCCCATTCAGCCCAGCCCCATATAGCCCAGTCCCATTCAGCCCAGCCCCATATAGCCCAGTCCCATTCAGCCCAGTCCCATTCAGCCATGCAGCCCAGACCCATTCAGCCCAGTCCCATGCAGCCCAGTCCCATTCAGCCCAGTCCCATTCATCCATGCAGCCCAGTCCCATTCAGCCCAGTCCCATGCAGCCCAGTCCCATTCAGCCCAGTCCCATTCAGCCATGCAGCCCAGTCCCATTCAGCCCAGTCCCATGCAGCCCAGTCCCATGCAGCCCAGGCCCATTCAGCCCAGGCCCATTCAGCCCAGTCCCATTCAGCCCAGTCCCATGCAGCCCAGTCCCATGCAGCCATTCAGCCCAGTCCCATGCAGCCCAGTCCCATTCAGCCCAGTCCCATTCAGCCCAGGCCCATTCAGCCCAGTCCCATGCAGCCCAGTCCCATGCAGCCATGCAGCCCAGTCCCATTCAGCCCAGTCCCATTCAGCCCAGTCCCATTCAGCCCAGTCCCATTCAGCCCAGTCCCATGCAGCCCAGTCCCATGCAGCCCAGACCCATTCAGCCCAGTCCCATTCAGCCCAGTCCCATTCAGCCCAGTCCCATTCAGCCCAGTCCCATTTAGCCCAGTCCCATTCAGCCCAGTCCCATGCAGCACAGTCCCATTCAGCACAGTCCCATTCAGCCCAGTCCCATGCAGCCCAGTCCCATGCAGCCCAGTCCCATTCAGCCCAGTCCCATGCAGCCCACCCATTCAGCCCAGTCCCATGCAGCCCACCCATTCATCCCAGTCCCATGCAGTCCAGTCCCATGCAGTCCAGTCCCATGCCGCCCTATACTGAGCGCCAGCCACAGCTCATAGCTCCAGCCCAAATGGCACCCTATTCCCTATATAGTGCACTACTTTAGACCAGAGCCCTGTAGCACCCTTTTCCCTATTTAGTTCACTACTTTGTACCAGAGCCCTATAAACTATATAGAGAAGAGTATGCCATTTGGGACAGCCTGTTGTTCCTGGCAGAGGGCTAATCTCAGTGAACACCACTGGTCTCATTGTAGAGTCCACAGCAGCAGATCCTATGACTTAGAATCCTCAGAGGGGAGAGACAGATCAGATGGATGGCCGCACTCAAGTTTTCTAGCCTAATGAGAGAGTAGGGATGAGAAATGAGGGGAGGAGAGGCAGCGGAGAGGAGAGGAGAGGAGGAGAGGTGGTGTTTGGCATGGTAACCTATATTTAAAGTTGTCAGCATTGTCTCCCACTTTCTCTCCCTGTCTAACCTCCCTGTCTCTCTCCCTGTCTCTCTCTCTGTCTCCCCCTGTCTCTCTCCCTGTCTCTCTCTCTGTCTCTCTCCCTGTCTCTCTCCCTGTCTCTTTCCCTGTCTCTCTCCCTGTCTCTCTCTCTGTCTCTCTCTCTGTCTCTCTCCCTGTCTTTTTCCCTGTCTCTCTCCCTGTCTCTCTCTCTGTCTCTCTCTCGGTCTCTCTCCCTGTTTTTTTCCCTGTCTCTCTCCCTGTGGCTCTACCTGTCTCTCTCCCTGTGGCTCTCCCTGTCTCTCTCCCTGTGGCTCTCCCTGTCTATCTCCCTGTGGCTCTCCCTGTCTCTCTCCCTGTGGCTCTCCCTGTCTCTCTCCCTGTGGCTCTCCCTGTGGCTCTCCCTGTCTCTCTCCCTGTTTCTTTCCCTGTCTCTCTCCCTGTCTCTCTCCCTGTGGCTCTCCTTGTCGCTCTCCCTGTGGCTCTCCCTGTGGCTCTAACTGTGGCTCTCCCTGTCTCTCTCCCTGTCTCTCTCCCTGTCTCTCTCCCTGTGGCTCTCCCTGTGGCTCTCCCTGTCTCTCTCCCTGTCTCTCTCCCTGTCTCTCTCCCCGTTTCTTTCCCTGTTTCTCTCCCTGTCTCTCTCCCTGTCTCTCTCCCCGTGGCTCTCCCTGTCTCTCTCCCCGTGTCTCTCTCCCTGTCTCTCTCCCTGTCGCTCTCCCCATCTCTCTCTCTGTCTCTCTCCCTGTCGCTCTCCCTGTCTCTCTCTGTCTCTCTCTCCATCTCTCCCCCTGTTTCTCTCCCTGTCTCTCCCCCTGTCTCTCTCCCTGTCTCTCTCTTAAACACACGGAGCAGAAACCGATCTACTCAACTGCGTCTGATCGGTGATGCCAGACAGAGTTAACTCTTTCTCTGCCAAACACAGTGAAGACAGGACTTTACACTTCGTCATATTAGCATGTGTCCCTATTGGCACCTTATTCCATATATAGTGCACTACTTTAGACCACGGCTTATAGGCCTTTGGCCAAAGGTAGTGCACTAGAAAGGGAATAGGGTGCCATTTGGGGTTGCACACTATTCCCTCTGAGACTCTAGTAGGTCAGTCGGTGTAATGGGTGATTGATGATCTCCAGTAGCTGCTGTTTTGTGTTTCAGAAATAAAAGACACAGAGACAGAAGCAGAAAACAGAGTATCTGTGAAAATATGATTTTATTTCCTAGCGGTCCACAGATCACATGACCATCCAAACCACACCACTATGGGTCAGAACAGGAAGTACACACGTTATAGACAGGAAGTCAGCCAAAGACCATGAGACAGAGACTGATGACTGTTTTACCCTGAATGGACAATAAAGTTTTAGAATCTGAACTCGCTGCGTGGAAATTATGTCTGCGTTCCAGGCTGACTACATTACAGACGCCTGCCAGACTCTAACCACTCTAGGGTGGATCTGGTACATTGTCATCGCCCAGGCCTGAATGGACTCTAAATAAATACTCTCTGAATCTAAAGTAATCCCTTTAACTACATATTAAACCAACACGACGGACACGTTTTAACAACTGATAGGTTAAATATTCTAAACACCTGTCTGTAGACAAACGTTTAGGATTTAATTTAATAAAGAATGTTATTATCATGTTAATCAATCCATTTTTACTTGGCTTGGAATTTGGACATTTCCAAATAGGCACATGGTTCAGGATGAGATCCATTCTAGAACTGGTTCTGATGAACAATCAAAGATAAACTATAGCAACAACGTAGCAACAGGTTTATTCAGGAGAATCAACCAGAAGAGAGCTTTGTTCCAGGCTTCTATCAGAGGCCAAACACAGTATAAAGTGCTTCCCTATAATAACCCTGTTCCCTATAGTCACCCTGTTCCCTATAGTCACCCTGTTCCCTATAGTCACCCTGTTCCCTATAATAACCCTGTTCCCTATATATAACCCTGTTCCCTATAGTCACCCTGTTCCCTATAGTAACCCTGTTCCCTATAGTCACCCTGTTCCCTATAATAACCCTGTTCCCTATATATAACCCTGTTCCCTATAGTCACCCTGTTCCCTATAATAACCCTGTTCCCTATATATAACCCTGTTCCCTATAGTCACCCTGTTCCCTATAGTAACCCTGTTCCCTATAGTCACCCTGTTCCCTATAGTCACCCTGTTCCCTATAGTAACCCTGTTCCCTATAGTCACCCTGTTCCCTATAGTAACCCTGTTCCCTATAGTCACCCTGTTCCCTATAATAACCCTGTTCCCTATAGTCACCCTGTTCCCTATAGTAACCCTGTTCCCTATAGTAACCCTGTCCCCTATAATAACCCTGTTCCCTATAGTAACCCTGTTCCCTATAGTAACCCTGTTCCCTATAGTAACCCTGTTCCCTATAGTAACCCTGTTCCCTATAATAACCCTGTTCCCTATAGTAACCCTGTTCCCTATAGTAACCCTGTTCCCTAGAGTTCCCTATAATAACCCTGTTCCCTATAGTAACCCTGTTCCCTATAGTCACCCTGTTCCCTATAGTAACCCTGTTCCCTATAATAACCCTGTTCCCTATAGTAACCCTGTTCCCTATAGTAACCCTGTTCCCTATAGTAACCCTGTTCCCTATAGTAACCCTGTTCCCTATAGTAACCCTGTTCCCTATAATAACCCTGTTCCCTATAGTAACCCTGTTCCCTATAGTAACCCTGTTCCCTAGAGTTCCCTATAATAACCCTGTTCCCTATAGTAACCCTGTTCCCTATAGTCACCCTGTTCCCTATAGTAACCCTGTTCCCTATAATAACCCTGTTCCCTATAGTAACCCTGTTCCCTATAGTAACCCTGTTCCCTATAGTAACCCTGTTCCCTATAGTAACCCTGTTCCCTATAGTAACCCTGTTCCCTAGAGTTCCCTATAATAACCCTGTTCCCTATAGTAACCCTGTTCCCTATAGTTCCCTATAGTAACCCTGTTCCCTATAATAACCCTGTTCCCTGTAGTCACCCTGTTCCCTATAATAACCCTGTTCCCTATAGTAACCCTGTTCCCTATAGTAACCCTGTTCCCTATAGTAACCCTGTTCCCTATAGTAACCCTGTTCCCTATAGTCACCCTGTTCCCTATAGTCACCCTGTTCCCTATAGAGCACCCTGTTCCCTATAGAGCACCCTGTTCCCTATAGTCACCCTGTTCCCTATAGTCACCCTGTTCCCTATAGAGCACCCTGTTCCCTATAGTCACCCTGTTCCCTATAGAGCACCCTGTTCCCTATAGTCACCCTGTTCCCTATAGTCACCCTGTTCCCTATAATAACCCTGTTCCCTATAGGCACCCTGTTCCCTATAGTCACCCTGTTCCCTATAGAGCACCCTGTTCCCTATAGAGCACCCTGTTCCCTATAGTCACCCTGTTCCCTATAGTCACCCTGTTCCCTATAGAGCACCCTGTTCCCTATAGAGCACCCTGTTCCCTATAGTCACCCTGTTCCCTATAGTCACCCTGTTCCCTATAGTCACCCTGTTCCCTATAGAGCAATAGGGCCCTGGAATACACCCATAGTAATGTTCTCTTAATACACAACGCCGTTTCTCCTTGTTTGTTCAAAAGTTTTGAAAATACATTAAAATTTGTTAACAAATTATCAAATCAACTTCTCAACATAAGATCTGTCTCAAATAGAGAGACTACAGCAAAACGATATGAAAATCAACCAAGTGAAGCTCGTGATTGTAATGGACCTTTATCAATTACAGATCAATACATCAATCAATATATTAGTATAATCAGTAGCCAGATGTTGATGGTGGAGGCAGACTACAGCAGGGGAAATTATGAATAAATACAACCAGCTGGTCACTGTGGACTGGCTTCATGGTAACTGCTGATATGGGTTGGGATTAGGAGTCAAGGGGTTAAAAATCACACTTGTAGGTTAGAGGTCAAGGGTTAGAGATCAGGGGTTAGAGATCAGGGATTAGAGGTCAGGGGTTAGAGGTCGGGGTTTAGAGGTCAGGGATTAGGTTTCAAGGGGTTAAAAATCACGCTTGTAGGTTAGAGGTCAGGGGTTAGAGGTCAGGGGTTAGAGATCAGGGGTTAGAGGTCAGGGGTTAGAGGTCAGGGGTTAGAGGTCAGGGGTTAGAGGTCAGGGGTTAGGTTTCAAGGGGTTAAAAATCAGGTTTGTAGGTTAGAGGACAGGGGTTAGAGGTCAGGGGTTAGAGGTCAGGGATTAGGTGTCAGGGGGTTATAAATCAGGCTTGTAGTTTAGAGGACAGGGGTTAGAGGTCAGGGGTTAGAGGCCAGGGGTTAAAAATCATGGTTGTAGGTTAGAGGTTAGGGGTTAAATGTCACTTCTCCAGTCTCTTGGCCACATCCAGGTAAGCCATCTCTATCTCGTTGTCGGCAGCGCAGGTGTTGGTGAACTCGTCTCGTGTGTAGGCATTCTTCAGATAGCGCCACACCCCACCCAGCTCAGACGGAATCTCATAGTTACGATACTTCTTAGCAACCACCTGGTAACAAAACACAGAGAGAACACACCTCACACTCAGGTAATAGAACGTCTGTGAGCCTGTGTCTGTGTGTGTGTGTGTGTGTGTGTGTGTCTGCCTGTGTGTGTGTGTGTGTACCTTGACTATATGTAGTTTGGGCAGTAGGTTGCAGTCAGCCAGGGTGAGGTCATCTCCATCCAGGAAGCGTCTGGTGGACCCCCTCTCCTCCTCCATGCTGTCTGCATCGATCTCCTCTGGGAGGGGACCAGCCAGGTAGTCATCTAACTTCTTCAGTGCCTTCAGCAGACCCTTCTCCAGGACTAGAAGGGAGGGGGAGAGAGAGATTTTAGTCCATTGTCATATAAAGAGAAATCAGGAAAAGGGAGCACATCTCCATCATATCCACCAGGTGGCAGTACAGGACAGTACAGTCATCTCCATCATCTCCACCAGGTGGCAGTACAGGACAGTACAGTCATATCCACCAGGTGGCAGTACAGGACAGTACAGTCATCTCCATCATATCCACCAGGTGGCAGTACGGGACAGTACAGTCATCTCCATCATATCCACCAGGTGGCAGTACAGGACAGTACAGTCATCTCCATCATATCCACCAGGTGGCAGTACAGGACAGTACAGTCATCTCCATCATATCCACCAGGTGGCAGTACAGGACAGTACAGTCATCTCCATCATATCCACCAAGTGGCAGTACAGGACAGTACAGTCATCTCCATCATATCCACCAGGTGGCAGTACAGGACAGTACAGTCATCTCCATCATATTCACCAGGTGGCAGTACAGGACAGTACACAGCCACAGCAGGCCAAAGCCAGGTTCCTTCTGTGCAGCAGATTGATTCTGCTACCATTTAGTGGCAGCTAACAGTTGGACATGTCTGATATTGCTTCTGATATTCACACTAGTTTAAAAAGTAAATCTCAATGAGACTAAACCTGCAAAATGTAAGTATGAGACACAATAATAACGTATAGCAACCTACGGCCCTTCCACAAAGTTCAATGATATAGTGACAGAGGTTTTTTTATTTCACCTTTATTTAACCAGGTAGGCTAGTTGAGAACACCTTTATTTAACCAGGTAGGCTAGTTGAGAACACCTTTATTTAACCAGGTAGGCTAGTTGAGAACACCTTTATTTAACCAGGTAGGCTAGTTGAGAACACCTTTATTTAACCAGGTAGGCTTGTTGAGAACACCTTTATTTAACCAGGTAGGCCAGTTGAGAACACCTTTATTTAACCAGGTAGGCTAGTTGAGAACACCTTTATTTAACCAGGTAGGCTAGTTGAGAACACCTTTATTTAACCAGGTAGGCTAGTTGAGAACAGCTTTATTTAACCAGGTAGGCTAGTTGAGAACACCTTTATTTAACCAGGTAGGCTTGTTGAGAACACCTTTATTTAACCAGGTAGGCCAGTTGAGAACACCTTTATTTAACCAGGTAGGCTAGTTGAGAACACCTTTATTTAACCAGGTAGGCTAGTTGAGAACACCTTTATTTAACCAGGTAGGCTAGTTGAGAACACCTTTATTTAACCAGGTAGGCTAGTTGAGAACACCTTTATTTAACCAGGTAGGCTAGTTGAGAACACCTTTATTTAACCAGGTAGGCTAGTTGAGAACACCTTTATTTAACCAGGTAGGCTAGTTGAGAACACCTTTATTTAACCAGGTAGGCTAGTTGAGAACACCTTTATTTAACCAGGTAGGCTAGTTGAGAACACCTTTATTTAACCAGGTAGGCTAGTTGAGAACACCTTTATATAACCAGGTAGGCTAGTTGAGAACACCTTTATTTAACCAGGTAGGCTAGTTGAGAACACCTTTATTTAACCAGGTAGGCTAGTTGAGAACACCTTTATTTAACCAGGTAGGCTAGTTGAGAACACCTTTATTTAACCAGGTAGACTAGTTGAGAACACCTTTATTTAACCAGGTAGGCTAGTTGAGAACACCTTTATTTAACCAGGTAGGCTAGTTGAGAACACCTTTATTTAACCAGGTAGGCTAGTTGAGAACACCTTTATTTAACCAGGTAGGCTAGTTGAGAACACCTTTATTTAACCAGGTAGGCTAGTTGAGAACACCTTTATTTAACCAGGTAGGCTAGTTGAGAACACCTTTATTTAACCAGGTAGGCTAGTTGAGAACACCTTTATTTAACCAGGTAGGCTAGTTGAGAACACCTTTATTTAACCAGGTAGGCTAGTTGAGAACACCTTTATTTAACCAGGTAGGCTAGTTGAGAACACCTTTATATAACCAGGTAGGCTAGTTGAGAACACCTTTATTTAACCAGGTAGGCTAGTTGAGAACACCTTTATTTAACCAGGTAGGCTAGTTGAGAACACCTTTATTTAACCAGGTAGGCTAGTTGAGAACACCTTTATTTAACCAGGTAGGCTAGTTGAGAACACCTTTATTTAACCAGGTAGGCTAGTTGAGAACACCTTTATTTAACCAGGTAGGCTAGTTGAGAACACCTTTATTTAACCAGGTAGGCTAGTTGAGAACACCTTTATTTAACCAGGTAGGCTAGTTGAGAACACCTTTATTTAACCAGGTAGGCTAGTTGAGAACACCTTTATTTAACCAGGTAGGCTAGTTGAGAACACCTTTATTTAACCAGGTAGGCTAGTTGAGAACACCTTTATTTAACCAGGTAGGCTAGTTGAGAACACCTTTATTTAACCAGGTAGGCTAGTTGAGAACAAGTTCTCATTTGCAACTGCGACCTGGCCAAGATAAAGCATAGCAGTGTGAACAGACAACACAGAGTTACACATGGAGTAAACAATTAACAAGTCAATAACACAGTAGAAAAAAAAGGGGCAGTCTATATACATTGTGTGCAAAAGGCATGAGGAGGTAGGCGAGTAATTACAATTTTGCAGATTAACACTGGAGTGATAAATGATCAGATGGTCATGTACAGGTAGAGATATTGGTGTGCAAAAGAGCAGAAAAGTAAATAAATAAAAACAGTATGGGGATGAGGTAGGTGAAAATGGGTGGGCTATTTACCAATAGACTATGTACAGCTGCAGCGATTGGTTAGCTGCTCACATAGCTGATGTTTGAAGTTGGTGCAGAGGGATAGAGGTTAGGCCATAGGAATCAGAATACTAGAATGGACATGAACCTTCTTATGATGGGATAAAGGTCAGCCATGATGGTCAGGGAGTTGGTCAACCATGGTTTGCCAGTGCTGTGATAAGATAGTGTAAAATAATTAATTTGAAGAATGTATCTGTACTGTGTGTTTGTTAGCTAGCTAGCTAGACAGTTTTAGACTTCCTCACTACTTGTTATTTGTGAGAAGTTGATATGTTGAAAGCACGGAGCTATCTGTTTAAACTACAGCTCAGACACCCATGCATACTCCACAAGACATGTTCTAGGGGTTAGGGTTAAGGGTAGGGGTCAGGGGTTAGGCTATGTGTCCTACCTCCATTAGCTTGGTGTTCTAAGTGTTAGGGTTAAGGGTAGGGGTCAAGGGTTAGACTATGTGTCCTACCTCCATTAGCTTCAGGCTTGGTGTTCTTGATGTACGCTGAGAACTTGGCAAAGATGTTGTTTCCAGCTGTGTTGGACTCTCTCTGCTTGGCTGCCAACTTAGGGTACCTGCAAGAGGAAGACACAGAGATACAGTCAGATACAGGAATATAGATACAGTCAGATACAGAGATACAGTCAGATACAGGAATACTGAGATAATAAGACACAGTCAGACACAGAGACAGTGGAAAACATCTGGGTCACAGTATCATCTATTGAGCTGTATTCAGTGTATATAATCGAGCGAGCTGGATCAGGACTTGCACGGACACTACTTTGGGTGATGGCATATGAAGCCGAACGGTACAGAGGATTTCTGTGTGATACACATTATGGTTGGAGAGCTGCCTGTGTACAAGTTGACAGTGTTATCTGTAGAGAGGACGTACTCCTAGGAAGATGTGTGACGTTGTGGTGTTGTATTCATACAGTGTGTTACTGTATCCTTACTTGGGTGGAGCCAGTACATCCTCCAGGAACTCTTCTATCTTGTTGATGTCTGTCTTCACCTCTCCATTAAATGTCAGGAAGGGAGGATGGGTCCCTGGGGCTAGGTTATGGAGGTCAGCAGGCTTCCTATTGGACAACAGATAGATAGAGTTACTTCTAATTGGAGCAGAGAGGGTAAGGGTTTCTTCCTATTAAAGCAGAGAGAGACAGGGTTACTTCCTATTAAAGCAGAGAGAGACAGGGTTACTTCCTATTAAAGCAGGGAGAGACAGGGTTACTTCCTATTAAAGCAGAGAGAGACAGGGTTACTTCCTTTTAAAGCAGAGAGAGACAGGGTTACTTCCTTTTAAAGCAGAGAGAGACAGGGTTACTTCCTTTTAAAGCAGAGAGAGACAGGGTTACTTCCTATTCAAGCAGAGAGAGACAGGGTTACTTCCCATTAAAGCACAGAGAGACAGGGTTACTTCCTATTAAAGCAGAGAGAGACAGGGTTACTTCCTTTTAAAGCAGAGAGAGACAGGGTTACTTCCTATTAAAGCAGAGAGAGACAGGGTTACTTCCTATTAAACAGAGAGACAGGGTTTCTTCCTATTCAAGCAGAGAGAGACAGGGTTGCTTCCTTTTAAAGCAGAGAGAGACAGGGTTACTTCCTATTAAAGCAGAGAGAGACAGGGTTACTTCCTATTAAACAGAGAGAGACAGGGTTACTTCCCATTAAAGCAGAGAGAGACAGGGTTACTTCCTATTAAAGCAGAGAGGGGCCGGGTTACTTCCCATTAAAGCAGAGAGAGACAGGGTTACTTCCTATTAAAGCAGAGAGAGACAGGGTTACTTCCTATTAAACAGAGAGAGACAGGGTTACTTCCCATTAAAGCAGAGAGAGACAGGGTTACTTCCTATTAAAGCAGAGAGGGACAGGGTTACTTCCCATTAAAGCAGAGAGAGACAGGGTTACTTCCTATTAAAGCAGAGAGAGACAGGGTTACTTCCTATTAAAGCAGAGAGAGACAGGGTTATTTCCTATTAAAGCAGAGAGAGACAGGGTTTCTTCCTATTAAAGCAGAGAGAGACATGGTTTATTCCTATTAAAGCAGAGAGACAGAGTTACTTCCTATTAAAGCAGAGAGAGACAGGGTTTCTTCCTATTAAAGCAGAGAGAGACAGGGTTACTTCCCATTAAAGCAGAGAGAGACAGGGTTACTTCCTATTAAAGCAGAGAGGGACAGGGTTACTTCCTATTAAAGCAGAGAGACAGGGTTACTTCCTATTAAAGCAGAGAGAGTAGAGTTACTTCCTATTAAAGCAGAGAGAGACAGGGTTACTTCCTATTAAAGTAGAGAGACAGGGTTACTTCCTATTAAAGCAGAGAGAGACAGGGTTTCTTCCTGTTAAAGCAGAGAGAGACATGGTTTATTCCTATTAAAGCAGAGAGACAGAGTTACTTCCTATTAAAGCAGAGAGAGACAGGGTTACTTCCTATTAAAGCAGAGAGAGACAGGGTTTCTTCCTATTAAAGCAGAGAGAGACAGGGTTACTTCCCATTAAAGCAGAGAGAGACAGGGTTACTTCCTATTAAAGCAGAGAGGGACAGGGTTACTTCCTATTAAAGCAGAGAGACAGGGTTACTTCCTATTAAAGCAGAGAGAGTAGAGTTACTTCCTATTAAAGCAGAGAGAGACAGGGTTACTTCCTATTAAAGCAGAGAGACAGGGTTACTTCTTATTAAAGCAGAGAGAGACAGGGTTTCTTCCTATTAAAGCAGAGAGAGACAGGGTTACTTCCGATTAAACAGAGAGACGGGGTTATTTCCTATTAAAGCAGAGAGACAGGGTTACTTCCTATTAAAGCAGAGAGAGACAGGGTTACTTCCTATTAAAGCAGAGAGACAGGGTTACTTCCTATTAAAGCAGAGAGAGACAGGGTTATTTCCTATTAAAGCAGAGAGAGACAGGGTTATTTCCTATTAAAGCAGAGAGAGACAGGGTTTCTTCCTATTAAAGCAGAGAGAGACAGGGTTTATTCCTATTAAAGCAGAGAGACAGAGTTACTTCCTATTAAAGCAGAGAGAGACAGGGTTTCTTCCTATTAAAGCAGAGAGAGACAGGGTTACTTCCTATTAAAGCAGAGAGAGACAGGGTTACTTCCTATTAAAGCATAGAGACAGGGTTACTTCCTATTAAAGCAGAGAGAGACAGGGTTACTTCCTATTAAAGCAGAGAGAGACAGGGTTACTTCCTATTAAAGCAGAGAGAGACAGGTGAGTGTTTGTAAACTTCTAACATCATCAAGAGTCTAAATGGAAAATCCCAACTTGTGACATAAATCTGAGCTGATGTAGCATGACCTCTACTACTGAGTCACCTGGTTGTCATGTCTGACCATTTCCTCAGTGGATCAGACACCTGGGAGTGTTACCAAGGTGATACTGACCCTTTCCTCAGTGGATCAGACACCTGGGAGTGTTACCAAGGTGATACTGTCCCTTTCCTCAGTGGATCAGACACCTGGGAGTGTTACCAAGGTGATACTGTCCCTTTCCTCAGTGGATCAGACACCTGTGAGTGTTACCAAGGTGATACTGTCCCTTTCCTCTGTGGTGTGTCCTCTGTCCCTTTCCTCAGTGGTGTGTCCTCTGTGGTGTGTCCTCTGTCCCTGTCCTCTGTGGTGTGTCCTCTGTCCCTGTCCTCTGTGGTGTGTCCTCTGTCCCACATACCTCTTTAGCCCCTGTCCCTTAACCCCTAACCCCTGGCATACCTCTTTAGCCCCTGTCCCTTAACCCCTAACCCCTGGCATACCTCTTTAGGCCCTGTCCCTTAACCACTAACCCCAAGGCGTACCTCTTTAGCCCCTGTCCCTTAACCCCTAATCCCTGGCATACCTCTTTAGCCCCTGTCCCTTAACCCCTGGCACACCTCTTTAGCCCCTGTCCCTTAACCCCTAACCCCGAGGCGTACCTCTTTAGCCCCTGTCCCTTAACCCCTAACCCAAAGGCATACCTCTTTAGCCCCTGTCCCTTAACCCCTAACCCCAAGGCGTACCTCTTTAGCCCCTGTCCCTTAACCCCTAATCCCTGGCATACCTCTTTAGCCCCTGTCCCTTAACCCCTGGCACACCTCTTTAGCCCCTGTCCCTTAACCCCTAACCCCGAGGCGTACCTCTTTAGCCCCTGTCGCTTAACCCCTAACCCCTGGCATACCTCTTTAGCCCCTGTCCCCTGGCGTACCTCTTTAGCCCCTGTCCCTTAACCCCTAACCCCTGGCATACCTCTTTAGCCCCTGTCCCTTAACCCCTAACCCCTGGCATACCTCTTTAGCCCCTGTCCCTTAACCCCTGGCATACCTCTTTAGCCCTTGTCCCTTAACCCCAAGACATACCTCTTTAGCCCCTGTCCCTTAACCCCTAACCCTTGGCGTACCTCTTGAGGTCGACGGTGGTGACATTGAAGACCACTCCCTTTAGCCACAGGATCATGAAGAGACGCTGGGAGAACGGACAGTTCCCGATACTCTCTCCATCGCTACCCGCCTAGAGAGAGAGAGCATTATCATTAGCAGCTGACTCGTACATTTCCTCAGTGAAAACAATGTACTGAGCAAATGTCAAATAGGCTTTTTTACCAAATTACCGTACGACAGACCACGTATTCACCCAGCACACCCTAATTGACAAACAAACCAAAACAAGGGAAATTTGCCTCGAAGGTCTGCTATATAAATTGATGGAAAGTGTTGTTGGGGGAAAACGTATGACATTATAAAATCCATGTACGCAAACAACCAGTGTGTGGTTAAAATTGGCAAATAATACACACATTTCTTTCCACAGGGCCGTGGGGTGAGACAGGGATGCAGCTTAAGCCCCACCCTCTTCAACATATATTTTAACAAATTGGCGCGGGCACTAGAACAGTCTGCAGCACCCGGCCTCACCCTACTAGAATCTGAAGTCAAATGTCTACTGTTTGCTGATGATCTGGTGTTTCTGTCCCGAACCAATGAGGGCCTACAGCAGCACCTAGATCTTCTGCACAGATTCTGTCAGACCTGGGCACTGACAGTAAATCTAATTAAGACCAAAATAATGGTGTTCCAAAAAAGGTCCAGTCGCCAGGACCACAAATACAAATTCCATCTAGACACTGATGCCCCAGAGCACACAAAAAACTATACATACCTTGGCATAAACATCAGGGCCATAGGTAACTTCCACAAAGCTGTGAACAATCTGAGAGACAAGGCAAGAAGGGCCTTCTTTGTCATCAAAAGGAACATCAAATCAACATACCAATTAGGATCTGGCTAAAAATACTTGAATCAGTTATAGATCCCATTGCCCTTCATGGTTGTGAGGTCTGGGGCCCGTTCACCAACCAAGAATTCACTAAATGGGACAAACACCAAATTGAGTCTCTGCATATAGAATTCTGCCAAAATATTTTCTGTATACAACATAAAACACCAAATAATGCAGAGCAGAATTAGGCCGATACCCACTAATGATCAAAATCCAGAATAGAGACATTCAATACTACAACCACCTAAAAGGAAGTGATTCCCAAACCTTCCATAACAAAGCCATCACCTACAAAGAGATGAACCTGGAGAAGAGTCCCCTAAGCAATCTGGTCCTGGGGCTCTGTTCACAAACACAAACACACCCTACAGAGCCTCAGGACAGCAGCACAATTAGACCCAACCAAATGAAGAGAAAACAAAAAGGTAATTACTTGACACATTGGAAAGAATTTACCAAAAACTAAACTAGAAAGCTATTTGTCCCTAAACAGAGAGTACATAGTGCCAGAATACCCGACCACTGTGACTGACCCAAACTTAAGGAAAGCTTTGACTATGTACAGACTTAGTGAGCATAGATGTGCTATTGAAAAAGGCTGCCGTAGGCAGACCTGGCTCTCAAGAGAAGACAGGCTATGTGCTCACTGCCCACAAAATGAGGTGGAAACTGAGCTGCACTTCCTAACATCCTGCCAAATGTATGACCATATTAGAGACACATATTTCCCTCAGATTACGCAGACCCACAAAGAATTCAAAAACAAATACAATTTTGATTAAGTCCCATATCTACTGGGTGAAATACCACAGTGTTCCATCACAGCAGCAAGGTTTGTGACCTGTTGAAAAGAAAAGGTCAACTAGTGAAAAAAAAACACCATTGTAAATACAACCCATATTTATGCTTATTTATTTTCCCTTTTGTACTTTAACTATTTGCACATCATTACAACACTGTATATAGACATAATATGACATTTGAAATATCTTTATTCTCCCGAGCGGCGCAGAGGTCTAAGGCACTGCATCTCAGTGCTATAAGCGTCATTACAGACCCTGGGTCGATATCAGGCTGTATCACAACCGGCTGTGATTGGGAGTCCCATAGGGAGGTGCATAATTGGCCCAGCGTCGCCCAGGCTTAGCCGGGGCAGGCCGTCATTGTAAATAATAATTTGTTCTTAACTGACTTGCCTAGTTAAATAAAACACTTTTGTGAGTGTAATGTTTACTCTTCATTTTGTTTGTTTATTTAAATTGGATTTATTATTACTTTCACTTGCTTTGGCAATGTAAACATATGTTTCCCATGCCAATAAAGCCCTTAAATTGAAATGGAAATGAATTGAGAGAGAGAGAGATAGGGGGTGAAGGGGGGAGAGAGAGAAAGAGGGGAAGGGAGAGAGAGAGATAGGGGAGAGAGCAAAAAGGAGGGGGGAGCGAGAGAGAACAGGGGAGAGAGAGAAGGGGGGGAGAGAGAGAAGGGGGGGAGAGAAGGAGGGGGAGAGAGAGAAGGGGGGAGAGATCAGGTATCTAACTCTATGTGTGTGTGTGTGTGTGTGTGTGTGTGTGTGTGTGTAGTTTCCATAGCGGTGGAAACTAACCCAGTCACCTGACACCATGGACTGGACTGAATTATGAATACTGATTCCATTACCTGCTTCATCGACGACAGAGATACCTTTACATAGCAATGGGCTGGGTATGGAGCTAGGGGTCCACAGGGCTGGGTATGGAGCTAGGGGTCTACAGGGCTGGGTATGGAGCTAGGGGTCTACAGGGCTGGGTATGGAGCTAGGGGTCTACAGGGCTGGGTGTGGAGCTAGGATCTACAGGGCTGGGTATGGAGCTAGGGGTCCACAGGGCTGGGTATGGAGCTAGGAGTCTACAGGGCTGGGTATGGAGCTAGGGGTCCACAGGGCTGGGTATGGAGCTAGGGGTCTACAGGGCTGGGTATGGAGCTAGGATCTACAGGGCTGGGTATGGAGCTAGGGGTCCACAGGGCTGGGTATGGAGCTAGGAGTCTACAGGCCTGGGTATGGAGCTAGGGGTCCACAGGGCTGGGTATGGAGCTAGGGGTCTACAGGGCTGGGTATGGAGCTAGGGGTCTACAGGGCTGGGTGTGGAGCTAGGATCTACAGGGCTGGGTATGGAGCTAGGGGTCCACAGGGCTGGGTATGGAGCTAGGAGTCTACAGGGCTGGGTATGGAGCTAGGGGTCCACAGGGCTGGGTATGGAGCTAGGGGTCTACAGGGCTGGGTATGGAGCTAGGGGTCTACAGGGCTGGGTATGGAGCTAGGATCCACAGGGCTGGGTGTGGATCCTAGCTCCATGACACTTGTGGGTATTGTAGAGCAGTGACAGTTGTGAGGGTCTGGGTATGGAAGGGAGAGAGAGAGATAGGGGAGAGAGCGAAAAGGAGGGGGGAGCGAGAGAGAACAGGGGAGAGAGAGAGAGAGGAGGGGGGAGAGAGAGAAGGAGGGGGAGAGAGAGAAGGGGGGAGAGATCAGGTATCTCACTCTATGTGTGTGTGTGCGTGTGTGTGTGTGTGTAGTTTCCATAGCGGTGGAAACTTCACCACCGCTAACTAGCTAGCCATTTCACATCGGTTACACATGATCCACATATATATATACCATGGTGAAAATTATGCCATATCATGGTAATATTTAATGGCAGTACCATCATACTTCAAGGCTAAACCATGGTACATTTCTATGATTGAGACTATACCATGGTATAAGTGAAAGTACCATATTAGTACCATAGTATAAGTGAAGTACCATATTAGTACCATGGTATGAATGAAAGTACCATATTAGTACCATGGTATGAATGAAAGTACCATATTAGTACCATGGTATGAATGAAAGTACCATATTAGTACCATGGTATGAATGAAAGTACCATAGTAGTACCATGGTATAAGTGAAAGTACCATATTAGTACCATGGTATGAATGAAAGTACCATATTAGTACCATGGTATAAGTGAAAGTACCAAATTAGTACCATGGTATGAATGAAAGTACCATATTAGTACCATGGTATAAGTTAAATGTACCAAATTAGTACCATGGTATGAATGAAAGTACCATATTAGTACCATGGTATGAATTAAAGTACCGTATTAGTACCATGGTATGAATGAAAGTACCATATTAGTACCATGGTATGAATGAAAGTACCATATTAGTACCATGGTATGAATGAAAGTACCATATTAGTACCATGGTATGAATGAAAGTACCATGGTAGAACCACGGTTAATTGCTGTAAGGGTAGCTAGTATAGTATGGGGTGAGGCTAGCTAGCCTGTGTAATATGGGGTGTGGAGGTCAGGCTAGCTAGCATGTGTAATATGAGGTGTGGAGGTCAGGCTAGCTAGCGTGTGTAATATGGGGTGTGGAGGTCTGGCTAGCTAGCGTGTGTAATATGGGGTGTGGAGGTCAGGCTAGCTAGCATGTGTAATATGGGGTGTGGAGGTCTGGCTAGCTAGCGTGTGTAATATGGGGTGTGGAGGTCAGGCTAGCTAGCATGTGTAATATGGGGTGTGGAGGTCAGGCTAGCTAGCATGTGTAATATGGGTGTGGAGGTCAGGCTAGCTAGCGTGTGTAATATGGGGCAGGGAGGTCAGGATACCTAGTGTAGTATGATGGACCACTGTATCTGATGAGCCACTGTCTCTCTGTACCATGCTGACTAGACTGTATGCCAATGTCCCCCCCTGTAGTGAAGCTTCGGTCTGTGTGTGTGTGTGTGTGTGTGTGTGTGTGTGTGTGTGTGTGTGTGTGTGTGTGTGTGTGTGTGTGTGTGTGTGTGTGTGTGTGTGTGTGTGTGTGTGTGTGTGCGCGCGCGTGCGTGTGTGCGTGCGTGTGTGCGTGTGTGTGTTTGTGTGTGCGCGTGCGTGCGTGTGTT
The DNA here is from genome assembly GCF_002021735.2 of Oncorhynchus kisutch. Taxonomy (NCBI): domain Eukaryota; kingdom Metazoa; phylum Chordata; class Actinopteri; order Salmoniformes; family Salmonidae; genus Oncorhynchus; species Oncorhynchus kisutch. The sequence goes on from NW_022262551.1 coordinate 62,973, forward strand.
GAAGCTTCTACAAGTGTATTGTTGTTGCTGAGCTGAGTTCTATGGGTTCTGTGGTAACACAATACACTGCTGATCATAATAGATAGTCAACATCTAGAACACTGAGGACAATAGAACACGCTATAGAGGGACAGCAGGGCAGAGGACTGACCCTAATACACTGACCTGTACTATGCAAACACTTAATTTGCTCACTGCGTCAATTTTTTAACATTTAGTGTACTTGAGGTTTAAAAGGCTTCCATAGTTTGTAATTTCCACTTTTAAATTTCAGACTTTATTTTTCTTTTACTAAAAATGTATCCACCGCTACAAATGTATAATCCAAATGAATTATTCACGTTTCCTGTTGCTGCAGGATTATTTTCCTGCTGTAGGAGACTAGCTCAGATTAAGATCCTACATCTGTAGGGCGTTCCTTGACTAAACTGACCAATACAAAAGCAGGATCAAGGAGTTAGGAGCTAACTTGTCTAAATATTCAGAAAAACTTTTTTTTTAAATCAACCAAAAACACAAATGAAAAGTGAGCCTTCTTATGAACCAGAAAAGGAGTTTTGAGTTATTGATCCTATTCTGTATATGGAACAAAAATATAAACGCAACACGCAACAATTTCAAAGATTTTACTGAGTTACAGTTCATATGAGGAAATCAGTCCATTGAAAGTTATTCATTAGACCCTAATCTATGGGTTTAACTGGGGATACAGATGGATATACAGTGTACTTGGAAAGTATTCAGACCCCTTGACATTTTCTACATTTTGTTACATTACAGCCTTGATTTTTCCCCCCTCCTCATCCATGAGAATGAAAAGCAAAAACAGGTTTTTAGACATTTTTGCAAATGTATTTCAATAAAAAAACAAGAAATACCTTATTAGTTTCTATGAGACTCGGAATGGAGCTCAGGTGCATCCTGTTTCCATTGATGTTTCTACAGCTTGATTTTCTACAACTTGATTGGAGTCCACCTGTGGTATATTCAATTGATTGAACATGATTTGGAAAGGCACACACCTGTCTATATAAGGTCCCACAGTTGAGAGTGAATGTCAGACCAAAAACCAAGCCAAGGAATTGTCTGTAGAGCAGAGACAGGATTGTGTTGAGGCACAGATCTGGGGAAGGGTACCAAAACATTTCTGCAGCATTGAAGGTCCCCAAGAACACAGTGGTCTCTATCATTCTTAAATGGAAGAAGTTTAGAACCACTAAGACTCTTCCTAGAGCTGGCCGAACGGCCAAACTGAGCAAACGTGGGAAAAGAGCCTTGGTCAGGGAGGTGACAAAGAACCAGACGGTCACTCTGACAGAGCTCCAGAGTTCCTCTGTGGAGAAGGGAGAACCTTCCAGAAGGACAACCATCCCTGCAGCACTCAACCAATCAGGCCTTATGGTAGAGTGGCCAGACGGAAGCCACTCATCAGTGAAGGGCACATGACAACCCTCTTGGAGTTTGCCAAAAGGCACCTAAAGGACTCAGACTTCATCTCCGGTCTGATGAAACCAAGATTGAACTCTTTGTGTGTCACGTGTCACGCCTGGAGGAAACCTGGCACTATCCCTACTGTCAAGCATGATGGTGGCAGCATAATGCCGTGGGGATGTTTTTCAGCGGCAGGGACTGGGAGACTAGTCAGGATCGAGGGAAAGATGAAGTGGAGCAAAGTACAGAGATCCTTGATGAAAACCTGCTCCAGAGCGCTCAGGACCTCAGACTGGGGCGAAGGTTCACCTTCCAACAGAACAACAACTCTAAGCACACAGCCAAGACAATGCAGGAGGCTCTGAATGTCCTTTAGTGGCCCATCCAGAGCCCAGACTTGAACCCGATCGAACATCTCTGGCGGGACCTGAAGATAGCTGTGCAGCGACTCTCTTCATCCAACCTGACAGGGCTTGAAAGGATATGCCGAGAAGAATGGGAGAAACTCCCCAAATGTAGGTGTGCCAAGCTTGTAGCATCATATCCAAGAAGACTGGAGGCTGTAATCACTGCCAAAGGTGCTTCAACAAAATACTGAGTAAAGGGTCTGAATACTTATGGAAATGTGATATTTACTTTGTCATTATGGGGTATTGTGATGTCATTATGGGGTATTGTGATGTCATTATGGGGTATTGTGATGTCATTATGGGGTATTGTGTAGATATATATATGGGGGGGGGGAACATTTAATCAATTTTTTAAATAAGGCTGTAACGTAACAAAATGTGGAAAAAGTCAAGGGGTCTGAGTACTTTCTGAATGCACTGTATGTTGGCCACAAACACCTTTAATAACAATTGACCTCACAATGGGTCTCAGAAGCATTTTGCTACACTCCAAATAAAATGTGATAGCCATGTGTATGTGACCAATAACATTTGATTTGATCAAGGTATTTCTGTGCATTCAAATTGCAATCAATAAAATGCTATTGTGTTCACTGTCTGTAGTTTATGCCTGCCAATACCATAATCCCACCGCCACCATGGGGCACTCAGTTCACAACATTGACATCAACAAACTGCTCGTCTACATGACGCCATACATGTGGTCTACAGTTGTGAGGCCAGTTGGACAAATTCTCTAAAATGGCATTGGATGCGGTTTACGGTAGAGAAATTAATGTTCTCTGGCAACAACTCTGGTGGATGGTCCTGCAGTCAGCATGCCAAATGCACACTCCCTCAACTTGAGACTGTGGCATTGTGTTGTGTGACAAAACTGTATATTTTAGATTGGCCTTTTATTGTCCTCAGAACAAGGTGCACCTGTGTAATGATCATGCTGTATAATCAGCTTCTGTTTATGCCACACCTGTCATTTGGATGGATTATATTGACAAAGGATCAAATGCTCACTAACAGGGATGTAAACAAATTTAAGATAAATTATATTTTTGTGCGTATGGAACATTTCTGGGAACTTTTATTTCAGCTCATGGTTTTGTTGTTCAGTATAGACAGAAAGACTGACCTGAGGAAGGCTGAAGACAGACTGACCTGAGGAAGGACTGACCAGATGAAGGGCTGACGACAGACTGACCTGAGGAAGGACTGACCTGAGGAAGGGCTGACAACAGACTGACCTGAGGAAGGACTGACAACAGACTGACCTGAGGAAGGACTGACAACAGACTGACCTGAGGAAGGACTGACCTGAGGAAGGACTGACAACAGACTGACCTGAGGAAGGACTGACCAGATGAAGGGCTGACAACAGACTTACCTGAGGAAGGACTGACGACAGACTGACCTGAGGAAGGGCTGACCTGAGGAGGGACTGACCTGAGGAAGGGCTGACCTGAGGAAGGACTGACCAGAGGAAGGGCTGACCTGAGGAAGGACTGACCAGAGGAAGGACTGACCAGATGAAGGGCTGACAACAGACTGACCTGAGGAAGGACTGACGACAGACTGACCTGAGGAAGGACTGACGACAGACTGACCTGAGGAAGGACTGACAACAGACTGACCTGAGGAAGGACTGACAACAGACTGACCTGAGGAAGGACTGACAACAGACTGACCTGAGGAAGGACTGACAACAGACTGACCTGAGGAAGGACTGACAACAGACTGACCAGAGGAAGGACTGACCAGATGAAGGGCTGACAACAGACTGACCTGAGGAAGGACTGACGACAGACTGACCTGAGGAAGGGCTGACCTGAGGAAGGACTGACCTGAGGAAGGACTGACCTGAGGAAGGGCTGACCTGAGGAAGGACTGACCTGAGGAAGGGCTGACCTGAGGAAGGACTGACCTGAGGAAGGGCTGACCTGAGGAAGGACTGACCTAACAGACTGACCTGAGGAAGGGCTGACCTGAGGAAGGGCTGACCTGAGGAAGGACTGACCTGAGGAAGGACTGACCAGATGAAGAGCTGACCTGAGGAAGGACTGACCTGAGGAAGGACTGACCTAATGGACTGACCTGAGGGGCTGACAAGACTGACCTAACAGACTGACCCGAGGAGGGGCTGACGACGGACTGACCTGAGGATGGACTGACCTAACGGACTGACCTGAGGAAGGGCTGACGACAGACTGACCTGAGGAAGGACTGACAACAGACTGACCCGAGGAAGGACTGACAACAGACTGACCTGAGGAAGGACTGACGACAGACTGACCTGAGGAAGGACTGACAACAGACTGACCTGAGGAAGGACTGACAACAGACTGACCTGAGGAAGGACTGACAACAGACTGACCTGAGGAAGGACTGACAACAGACTGACCTGAGGAAGGACTGGCAACAGACTGACCTGAGGAAGGACTGACCTGAGGAAGGACTGACCAGAGGAAGGACTGATTAGATGAAGGGCTGACAACAGACTGACCTGAGGAAGGACTGACGACAGTCTGACCTGAGGAAGGGCTGACCTGAGGAAGGACTGACCTGAGGAAGAACTGACCTGAGGAAGGGCTGACCTGAGGAAGGGCTGACCTGAGGAAGGACTGACCTGAGGAAGGGCTGACCTGAGGAAGGACTGACCTGAGGAAGGACTGACCTGAGGAAGGGCTGACCTGAGGAAGGACTGACCTAACAGACTGACCTGAGGAAGGGCTGACCTGAGGAAGGACTGACCTGAGGAAGGACTGACCAGAGGAAGGACTGACCTAACAGACTGACCTGAGGAAGGACTGACCTGAGGAAGGGCTGACCTGAGGAAGGACTGACCTGAGGAAGGGCTGACCTGAGGAAGGACTGACCTGAGGAAGGGCTGACCTGAGGAAGGACTGACCTAACAGACTGACCTGAGGAAGGGCTGACCTGAGGAAGGACTGACCTGAGGAAGGACTGACCTGAGGAAGGGCTGACCTGAGGAAGGACTGACCAGAGGAAGGGCTGACCTAACAGACTGACCTGAGGAAGGACTGACCTGAGGAAGGGCTGACCTGAGGAAGGACTGACCTGAGGAAGGACTGACCAGATGAAGAGCTGACCTGAGGAAGGACTGACCTGAGGAAGGACTGACCTAATGGACTGACCTGAGGGGCTGACAAGACTGACCTAACAGACTGACCCGAGGAGGGGCTGACGACGGACTGACCTGAGGATGGACTGACCTAACGGACTGACCTGAGGAAGGACTGACAACAGACTGACCCGAGGAAGGACTGACAACAGACTGACCTGAGGAAGGACTGACGACAGACTGACCTGAGGAAGGACTGACAACAGACTGACCTGAGGAAGGACTGACAACAGACTGACCTGAGGAAGGACTGACAACAGACTGACCTGAGGAAGGACTGACAACAGACTGACCTGAGGAAGGACTGACCTGAGGAAGGACTGACCAGAGGAAGGACTGATTAGATGAAGGGCTGACAACAGACTGACCTGAGGAAGGACTGACGACAGTCTGACCTGAGGAAGGGCTGACCTGAGGAAGGACTGACCTGAGGAAGAACTGACCTGAGGAAGGGCTGACCTGAGGAAGGGCTGACCTGAGGAAGGACTGTCCTGAGGAAGGGCTGACCTGAGGAAGGACTGACCTGAGGAAGGACTGACCTGAGGAAGGGCTGACCTGAGGAAGGACTGACCTAACAGACTGACCTGAGGAAGGGCTGACCTGAGGAAGGACTGACCTGAGGAAGGACTGACCAGAGGAAGGACTGACCTAACAGACTGACCTGAGGAAGGACTGACCTGAGGAAGGACTGACCTAACAGACTGACCTGAGGAAGGGCTGACCTGAGGAAGGACTGACCTGAGGAAGGACTGACCAGAGGAAGGACTGACCTAACAGACTGACCTGAGGAAGGACTGACCTGAGGAAGGACTGACCTAACAGACTGACCTGAGGAAGGACTGACCTGAGGAAGGACTGACCAGATGAAGGGCTGACCTGAGGAAGGACTGACCTGAGGAAGGACTGACCAGATGAAGGACTGACCTAACGGACTGACCTGAGGGGCTGACAAGACTGACCTAACAGACTGACCTGAGGGGCTGACAAGACTGACCTAACAGACTGACCCGAGGAGGGGCTGACGACGGACTGACCTGAGGATGGACTGACCTAACGGACTGACCTGAGGATGGACTGACCTAACGGACTGACCTGAGGAAGGACTGACCAGAGGGGCTGACCTAACGGACTGACCTGAGGGGCTGACAAGACTGACCTAACAGACTGACCCGAGGAGGGGCTGATAAGACTGACCTGAGGAGGGGCTGATAAGACTGACCTGAGGATGGACTGACCTAACGGACTGACCTGAGGAAGGACTGACCAGAGGGGCTGACCTAACGGACTGACCTGAGGGGCTGACGACGGACTGACCTGAGGAGGGGCTGATAAGACTGACCTGAGGATGGGTTGACAAGACTGAGGATGATGGACTGACAACAGACAAACAGGGTGCAAAGCACAGGATTAAACTCAACTGGAATGACCTGAGGAAGGGCTGACCTGAGGAAGGGCTGACCTGAGGAAGGGCTGACCTGAGGAAGGGCTGACCTGAGGAAGGAATGACCTGAGGAAGGAATGACCTGAGGAAGGGCTGACCTGAGGAAGGAATGACCTGAGGTTCATTGGAGAGATGACAGTTTGTTCAAATCCAAAACATTTACAATCAAATAAGAGGAAGTTGCCCAGGTTTGTTATGGTGCGTGTCCACTACCCATAGTCCCTTGGGGTGAATAAACTCCAGGCTAGTCATGGATTCTCAGAGCAGTGGTTCAGCAGATCTGATAGACTGACCTGCACCAACCTGATATTAGGGCACTGGACTGAACTGACCTGCTACACGGACCTGATACATTGACCTGATGAACCTACTACAACTCTCATCTCCTCTTACCAAAGACACCAGGATGTTTACCATGAGGGTGCCATGGTTTGTTTTGATAGTACCCACTGTCCACAGTACGCTGGGGTGATTAAATTCCAGGTCAATCCCCTTGTCTCAGAAGAGAGATTTAGTTGAGTCTAAAGCACTGTGAGCTGTCTAATGTTAAGTAGTATCAGAATCTCTTCAAATCAATAGTCCTCTTCCTGACCTTAATGTGTGAGCCTCCTCTTCCTGACCTTAATGTGTGAACCTCCTCTTCCTGACCTTAATGTGTGAACCTCCTCTTCCTGACCTTAATGTGTGAGCCTCCTCTTCCTGACCTTAATGTGTGAACCTCCTCTTCCTGACCTTAATGTGTGAACCTCCTCTTCCAGACCTTAATGTGTGAGCCTCCTCTTCCTGACCTTAATATGTGAACCCCCTCTTCCTGATCTTAATATGTGGGTCCTTTAACATGTGTGATGTGAGTTCGCTTGGATCCTATGAGATGCAGCGCTGGTCCATGTGATGTCTGTCACTCCCTCTATATAGGGCAGGTCCCCCAGGGCAGCATGGGGAACAGATGCAACATGTCTGGTTCTCAGCCTTGGACTCTCTGTTTTTTACCTTCAGGTCCTAGTTCTTAAAACAAGGATCGTGTACAGTGGAGAATAGTCAGTGATGTGTCTGTTGTCCCCTGAGACCACGTCAGCTGTGTCAGTGATGTGTCTGTTGTCCCCTGAGACCACGTCAGCTGTGTCAGTGATGTGTCGGTTGTCCCCTGAGACCATGTCAGCTGATTTTCGGGCTACATGGCTGGCTGCACACTGATTCTTAACCTTTGTCTAGTCCTCCAGGTACCCACACCTGCTTCTCTCTGTCTCCCCTTTGCTCTAGTCCTCCAGGTACCCACACCTGCTTCTCTCTGTCTCCCCTTTGCTCTAGTCCTCCAGGTACCCACACCTGCTTCTCTCTGTCTCCCTTTTGCTCTAGTCCTCCAGGTACCCACACCTGCTTCTCTCTGCCTCCCCTTTGCTCTGGTCCTTCAGGTACCCACACCTGCTTCTCTCTGTCTCCCCTTTGCTCTAGTCCTCCAGGTACCCACACCTGCTTCTCTCTGCCTCCCCTTTGCTCTAGTCCTCCAGGTACCCACCCCTGCTGTAACCCTCGGGGGGGGGAGGGGGCTGTGGAGAACTCAACAGCAGATATCATGTAGCTGATATCAGGACCTGTATTCACTTAGTATCTCAGTTACTGATCCAGGATCAGCCCCCCTCCCCTCTTAATCATTATGATTTAAAAGCCAAACTGATCCTGGATACTTTGTGCATACGGTCCAGAACCAGGAAGGATACAGTTGGACGTCAGTGTGTACCGAGGATATACAGTAGATAAGGTAGGATAGTGTGTATGAGGATAGACAGTAGATAAGGTAGGATAGTGTGTATGAGGATAGACAGTAGATAAGGTAGGATAGTGTGTATGAGGATATACAGTAGATAAGGTGGGGTAGTGTGTATTAGTGTGTACCGCTATAGCCATAGGGCAGGTCGGAGAAGGCTGTGTTACTCTAGAGTATTGGTGTCTCCTGGGTCGACCTCAGCAGAACCTGTCGCTACTGTAACTCTAACCCTACTATTACAACACACACTGTCCACTACAGAACACACACACACACACACTGTCCACTACTACACTACAGAACACACACACACACACTGTCCACTACTACACTACAGAACACACACACACTGTCCACTACTACGATACAGAACACACACACACTGTCCACTACTACACTACAGAACACACACACTGTCCACTACTACACTACAGAACACACACACACACTCTCCACTACTACACTACAGAACACACACACACTGTCCACTACTACGATACAGAACACACACACACTGTCCACTACTACGATACAGAACACACACACACTGTCCACTACTACACTACAGAACACACACACACACACTGTCCACTACTACACTACAGAACACACACACACTGTCCACTATTACACTACAGAACACACACACACACACTGTCCACTACTACACTACAGAACACACACACACTGTCCACTACTACACTACAGAACACACACACACACTGTCCACTACTACACTACAGAACACACACACACTGTCCACTACTACGATACAGAACACACACACACTGTCCACTACTACAATACAGAACACACACACACTGTCCACTACTACACTACAGAACACACACACACTGTCCACTACTACGATACAGAACACACACACACTGTCCACTACTATGATACAGAACACACACACACTGTCCACTACTACACTACAGAACACACACACACACTCTCCACTACTATGATACAGAACACACACACACTGTCCACTACTACACTACAGAACACACACACACACACTCTCCACTACTACACTACAGAACACACACACACACTCTCCACTACTACACTACAGAACACACACACACTGTCCACTACTACGATACAGAACACACACACACTGTCCACTACTACACTACAGAACACACACACACACTGTCCACTACTCCACTACAGAACACACACACACTGTCCACTATTACACTACAGAACACACACACACACACTGTCCACTACTACGATACAGAACACACACACACTGTCCACTACTACGATACAGAACACACACACACTGTCCACTACTACACTACAGAACACACACTGTCCACTACTATGATACAGAACACACACTGTCCACTACTATGATACAGAACACACACTGTCCACTACTACACTACAGAACACACACTGTCCACTACTATGATACAGAACACACACTGTCCACTACTATGATACAGAACACACACTGTCCACTACTACACTACAGAACACACACTGTCCACTACTATGATACAGAACACACACTGTCCACTACTACGATACAGAACACACACTGTCCACTACTATGATACAGAACACACACTGTCCACTACTATGATACAGAACACACACTGTCCACTACTACACTACAGAACACACACTGTCCACTACTATGATACAGAACACACACTGTCCACTACTATGATACAGAACACACACTGTCCACTACTACACTACAGAACACACACTGTCCACTACTATGATACAGAACACACACTGTCCACTACTATGATACAGAACACACACTGTCCACTACTACACTACAGAACACACACTGTCCACTACTATGATACAGAACACACACTGTCCACTACTACGATACAGAACACACACTGTCCACTACTATGATACAGAACACACATGTAACATTTACTTTCCACTAAACAACACTGACGGTGCAAAACAACTCTGACCCTAAATCAGAAATCTTACATTTGCTAAAAATAATTGATATATATATAGTTTAAAAAACTTATATCATGTTGTCTCTAAAACTGAATCGTGTGCGTGAAACATGGACCAAACACACACACCTGTCACACACTGTCCACTACTACACACACACACCTGTCACACACTGCCCACTACTACACACACACACCTGTCACACACTGTCCACTACTACACACACACACCTGTCACACACTGTCCACTACTACACACACCTGTCACACACTGTCCACTGCTACACACACCTGTCACACACTGTCCACTACTACACACACCTGTCACACACATCTTACCTTGACAAAAAGCTCTATCTCAGGGTCTCTGTCTTCTCCGTTTGGTGAGGTCATGTCTGTCTTTCTGACAGGCTGTCTGTCCGTCCTTCGAGTTTACTGTCCCCTTACGTTGCAGTAAGAGCCAAATCTGCAAAATCAAGTCCCATCCACAGTCCTGAAGCCTACATCCTCCTGTCTGTTCTGATGACAGAGCTCATTGTGACTACTCTCCTGGTCCTGGCTCAGTCCTTAGGCTGCTTTGTTCTGTACTGCTCCGCAGCTCTCCTTTCCTCCTGTTTCCTCCAGGCTCCAACAATGTTGTCAGGAAGGATGTGAAACAGGTAACAGGTAGTAACAGCTGTAGACCAGGTGTGACTCTGATTTGGCCCTAGCTACAGCTGAGTGATGAGAAGCAGATAGCTCTGACTGACACACACAGAGAGAGAGGGAGGGGAACAGAACAGGTGGCAGACTATAGCAAGGGGGCGGAGCTCTGTACCCCTCACTCAGTCCATCTCTCTCTCTCTCTCTCTCTCTCTCCATCTCACTTCACCAACTCTCTCCCTCACCTCTTGCACCCTCCTCTCTTTCTCTCCCCCTCCCTCCCCCTCTCCCCTCTCGTCTCCCTTCCTCCATCTCTCTCTCTCCCCCTCAGCATCACTGAAAACTCACTACTTTCGTCAGTGAAATCAGGTCAGGTACAGCGCCTCCTCTCTGAAGGCTGTGGTCACTTGTTCAATGATTTTTGCATGACATTCTAGTCACAAACATAAACAGGTGTTAGATACGGAAATAAGCTGCATCTCTTGCTCTTTTGATTGAGTCCGTACTATAGAAGTATTAAATCTGCTCGGACTTCTATAAATCTGAAATCATAAACTTCAACCTAGTCGGAAATCACACCCTTCAACCTAGTCTGAAATCATACCCTTCAACCTAGTCTGAAATCACACCCTTCAACCTAGTCTGAAATCACACCCTTCAACCTAGTCTGAAATCATACCCTTCAACCTAGTCTGAAATCACACCCTTCAACCTAGTCTGAAATCATACCCTTCAACCTAGTCTGAAATCACACCCTTCAACCTAGTCTGAAATCACACCCTTCAACCTAGTCTGAAATCATACCCTTCAACCTAGTCTGAAATCACACCCTTCAACCTAGTCTGAAATCACACCCTTCAACCTAGTCTGAAATCACACCCTTCAACCTAGTCTGAAATCACACCCTTCAACCTAGTCTGAAATCACACCCTTCAACCTAGTCTGAAATCATACCCTTCAACCTAGTCTGAAATCATACCCTTCAACCTAGTCTGAAATCACACCCTTAAACCTAGTCTGAAATCATACCCTTCAACTTTGTCTGAAATCATACCCTTCAACCTAGTCGGAAATCACACCCTTCAACCTAGTCTGAAATCATACCCTTCAACCTAGTCTGAAATCACACCCTTCAACCTCCAAATCCTAGAATTCTAAATAAATTAACCCCTTAGAGTAACTATAATCTTGTAGATACAGGTGAACACTTCCCCCAGCAGCAGAGAGAGAGAGAGAGAGAGAGAGAGAGAGAGAGAGGGAGAGAGAGAGAGAATCATGTATATTTAATGTGTGTTCACAGTTCTGCCTGGCAGGCTAACTAGCACAGCTTATATCTGATCTGACAGAGAGAGGAATCCTGTTACATTATTCATGCTTGGATTTGGTTTTATCTGCTGGGGACTCTAACCCAGGGGCCTCGGTTTCTGCTGCATGGGGACTCTAACCCAGGGGCCTCGGTTTCTGCTGCATGGGGTCTCTATCCCAGGGGCCTCAATATTTTTACTGCATGGGGACTCTAACCCAGGGGCCTCGGTTTCTACTGCATGGGGACTCTAACCCTGGGGCCTCAAGGTGTCTGCTGGTGAGGACTCTAACCCTGGGGCCTCAAGGTGTCTGCTGGTGAGGACTCTAACCCTGGGGCCTCAAGGTGTCTGCTGGTGAGGACTCTAACCCTGGGGCCTCAAGGTGTCTGCTGGTGAGGACTCTAACCCTGGGGCCTCAAGGTGTCTGCTGGTGAGGACTCTAACCCTGGGGCCTCAAGGTGTCTGCTGGTGAGGACTCTAACCCTGGGGCCTCAAGGTGTCTGCTGGTGAGGACTCTAACCCTGGGGCCTCAAGGTTTCTGCTGCATGGGGACTAACCCTGGGGCCTCAAGGTGTCTGCTGGTGAGGACTCTAACCCTGGGGCCTCAAGGTTTCTGCTGGTGAGGACTCTAACCCTGGGGCCTCAAGGTGTCTGCTGCATGGGTACTAACCCTGGGGCCTCAAGGTGTCTGCTGGTGAGGACTCTAACCCTTGGGCCTCAAGGTGTCTGCTGGTGAGGACTCTAACCCTGGGGCCTCAAGGTGTCTGCTGGTGAGGACTCTAACCCTGGGGCCTCAAGGTGTCTGCTGGTGAGGACTCGAACCCTGGGGCCTCAAGGTTTCTGCTGCATGGGGACTAACCCTGGGGCCTCAAGGTGTCTGCTGCATGGGGACTAACCCTGGGGCCTCAAGGTGTCTGCTGGTGAGGACTCTAACCCTGGGGCCTCAAGTTGTCTGCTGCATAGGGACTAACCCTGGGGCCTCAAGGTGTCTGCTGGTGAGGATTCTAACCCTGGGGCCTCAATTTGTCTGCTGGTGAGGACTCTAACCCTGGGGCCTCAAGGTGTCTGCTGGTGAGGACTCTAACCCTGGGGCCTCAAGGTGTCTGCTGGTGAGGACTCTAACCCTGGGGCCTCAAGGTTTCTGCTGCATGGGGACTAACCCTGGGGCCTCAAGGTGTCTGCTGGTGAGGACTCTATTCCTGGGGCCTCAAGGTTTCTGCTGCATAGGTACTAACCCTGGGGCCTCAAGGTGTCTGCTGGTGAGGACTCTATCCCTGGGGCCTCAAGGTTTCTGCTGCATGGGGACTAACCCTGGGGCCTCAAGGTGTCTGCTGGTGAGGACTCTAACCCTGGGGCCTCAAGGTGTCTGCTGCATGGGGACTAAACCTGGGGCCTTAAGGTGTCTGCTGGTGAGGACTCTATCCCTGGGGCCTCAAGGTTTCTGCTGCATAGGGACTAACCCTGGGGCCTCAAGGTGTCTGCTGCATAGGGACTAACCCTGGGGCCTCAAGGTTTCTGTAAATGACCAATATAGGTAGAAAGATCTAGAGTATATGAACAACAACAACTGCTCTGAGTGTAAGGGATGATAATGTCCTCTACATAAGTACCTCCCACCCTATTACCGCTTCATCCCTGAATATATGAAATATTTATTCACAGGTATAATTACTACCTTTCATCACACAGGTCTCTATACTGATGGAAGGCTCGGTTGGATTAACCCTGGAGAGAGAGACAACACCCCCCTCTAGTGGTCGACTGACACACTGCTCTTCAGAGTGAACAAGGGCACATGCCTCAGAGTGAGATTGTCGCTACATTGCATAGCAGCGGTTTTATGAGCTCCTGATTAATTATGCATTTTTTAAATATCAGAACTTTTTTCTACATAGAGCTTTTCTTTGGAGAAGGAAGTCTGCCCCACCGTTTCTACCTAACCAGATCAACCCAATTCTACCTACCTAGCCAGATCAACCCCATTCTACCTACCTAGCCAGATCAACCCAATTCTACCTACCTAGCCAGATCAACCCAATTCTACCTACCTAGCCAGATCAACCCAATTCTACCTACCTAGCCAGATCAACCCAATTCTACCTACCTAGCCAGATCAACCCAATTCTACCTACCTAGCCAGATCAACCCAATTCTACCAAGCTAGTCAGATCAGCCCAATTCTACCAAGCTAGTCAGATCAGCTGTATTCTACCTACCTAGTCAGATCAACCCAATTCTACCTACCTAGCCAGATCAACCCAATTCTACCTACCTAGCCAGATCAACCCCATTCTACCTACCTAGCCAGATCAACCCAATTCTACCTACCTAGCCAGATCAACCCAATTCCACCTACCTAGTCAGATCAACCAAATTCCACCTACCTAGCCAGATCAACCCAATTCCACCTACCTAGTCAGATCAACCCAATTCTACCTACCTAGCCAGATCAACCCAATTCTACCTACCTAGTCAGATCAGCTGTATTCTACCTACCTAGCCAGATCAGCCCAATTCTACCAAGCTAGTCAGATCAGCTGTATTCTACCTACCTAGTCAGATCAACCCCATTCTACCTACCTAGCCAGATCAACCCCATTCTACCTACCTAGTCAGATCAACTGTATTCTACCTACCTAGTCAGATCAACCCAATTCTACCTACCTAGCCAGATCAACTGTATTCTACCTACCTAGTCAGATCAACCCAATTCTACCTACCTAGTCAGATCAACCCAATTCTACCTACCTAGTCAGATCAGCTGTATTCTACCTACCTAGTCAGATCAACCCAATTCTACCTACCTAGCCAGATCAACCCCATTCTACCAAGCTTGTCAGATCAGCTGTATTCTACCAAGCTAGCCAGATCTCTCTCTCACACACACACACACACACACCCCTAACCCCAACTCCCTACCTCCCAGTCAGAGTGAAACCATGGTGAGAAGGTGTGGCAGATTTCACAACAGCTTTTATGAAGGTCCTAGCTGGTCCTAGCTGTGTCATAAAACAGACAGGAACAGTAATCACGTTGAAGTCTAGAGACTGCCGAAGGTGTGTCCCAAATAGCACCCTATTCCCAAGAGTCTCTATTGTAAAGCAGTGCACTATTTAGGGAATAGGGACCCATTTGGGACATAGCTAGACGGAATGGGCTTTCAGAATAGATCACCACTGGGAGACAAAGAGGCTAGGATACACTGGGAGACAGGGGGCTAGGATACACTGAGAGACAGGGGGCTAGGATACACTGAGAGACAGGGAGCTAGGATACACTGGGAGACGGGGGGCTAGGATACACTGTAACACTGAGAGACAGGGGGCTAGGATACACTGAGAGACAGGGGGCTAGGATACACTGAGAGACAGGGGCTAGGATACACTGGGAGACAGGGGGCTAGGATACACTGGGAGACAGGGGGCTAGGATACACTGGGAGACAGGGGGCTAGGATACACTGGGAGACAGGGGGCTACGATACACTGGGAGACAGGGGGCTAGGATACACTGGGAGACAGGGGGCTAGGATACACAGGGAGACAGGGGGCTAGGATACACTGGGAGACAGGGGGCTAGGATACACTGAGAGAGGGGGCTAGGATACACTGAGAGACAGGGGGCTAGGATACACTGAGAGACAGGGGGCTAGGATACACTGGGAGACAGGGGGCTAGGATACACTGGGAGACAGGGGGCTAGGATACACTGGGAGACAGGGGGCTAGGATACACTGGGAGACAGGGGGCTAGGATACACTGAGAGACAGGGGGCCAGCATACACTGGGAGACAGGGGGCTAGGATACACTGGGAGACAGGGGGCTAGGATACACTGTAACACTGAGAGACAGGGAGCTAGGATACACTGAGAGACAGGGGGCTAGGATACACTGGGAGACAGGGGGCTAGGATACACTGAGAGAGGGGGCTAGGATACACTGAGAGACAGGGGGCTAGGATACACTGGGAGACAGGGGGCTAGGATACACTGAGAGACAGGGGGCTAGGATACACTGGGAGACAGGGGGCTAGGATACACTGAGACACAGGGGACTAGGATACACTGTAACACTGAGAGACAGGGAGCTAGGATACACTGAGAGACAGGGGGCTAGGATACACTGAGAGACAGGGGGCTAGGATACACTGTAACACTGAGATACAGGGGGCTAGGATGCACTGTAACACCGAGAGACAGGGGGGTAGGATACACTGGGAGACAGGGGGCTAGGATATACTGAGAGACAGGGGGCTAGGATACACTGTAACACTGGGAGACAGGGAGCTAGGATACACTGGGAGACAGGGGGATAGGATACACTGGGATACAGGGGGCTAGGATACACTGTAACACTGGGAGACAGGGAGCTAGGATACACTGGGAGACAGGGGGCTAGGATACACTGGGAGACAGGGGGCTATGATACACTGGGTGACAGGGGGCTAGGATACACTGGGAGACAGGGGGCTAGGATACACTGGGAGACAGGGGGCTAGGATACACTGGGAGACAGGGGGCTAGGATACACTGAGAGACAGGGGGCCAGCATACACTGGGAGACAGGGGGCTAGGATACACTGGGAGACAAGGGGCTAGGATACACTGGGAGACAGGGGGCTAGGATACACTGTAACACTGAGAGACAGGGAGCTAGGATACACTGAGAGACAGGGGGCTAGGATACACTGGGAGACAGGGGGCTAGGATACACTGAGAGACAGGGGGCTAGGATACACTGAGAGACAGGGGGCTAGGATTCACTGGGAGACAGGGGGCTAGGATACACTGGGAGACAGGGGGCTAGGATACATTGGGAGACAGGGGGCTAGGATACACTGAGAGACGGCGGGCTAGGATACACTGGGAGACAGGGGGCTAGGATACACTGGGAGACAGGGGGCTAGGATACACTGAGAGACAGGGGGCTAGGATACACTGGGAGACAGGGGGCTAGGATACACTAACACTGAGAGACAGTTAGCTAGGATACACTGGGAGACAGGGGGCTAGGATACACTGAGACACAGGGGGCTAGGATACACTGTAACACTGAGAGACAGGGAGCTAGGATACACTGAGAGACAGGGGGCTAGGATACACTGAGAGACAGGGGGCTAGGATAAACTGTAACACTGAGAGACAGGGGGCTATGATACACTGTAACACTGAGAGACAGGGGGCTAGGAAACACTGGGAGACAGGGGGCTAGGATATACTGAGAGACAGGGGGCTAGGATACACTGTAACACTGGGAGACAGGGAGCTAGGATACACTGGGAGACAGGGGGCTAGGAAACACTGGGAGACAGGGGGCTATGATACACTGGGAGACAGGGGGCTAGGATACACTGGGAGACAGGGGGCTAGGATACACTGGGAGACAGGGGGCTAGGATACACTGGGAGACAGGGGGCTAGGATACACTGAGAGACAGGGGGCTAGGATACACTGAGAGACAGGGGGCTAGGATACACTGGGAGACAGGGGGCTAGGATACACTGGGAGACAGGGGGCTAGGATACATTGGGAGACAGGGGGCTAGGATACACTGAGAGACAGGGGGCCAGCATACACTGGGAGACAGGGGGCTAGGATACACTGGGAGGCGGCGGGCTAGGATACACTGGGAGACAGGGGGCTAGGATACACTGGGAGACAGGGGGCTAGGATACACTGTAACACTGAGAGACAGGGGGCTAGGATACACTGGGAGACAGGGGGCTAGGATACACTGAGAGACAGGGGGCTAGGATACACTGGGAGACAGGGGGCTAGGATACACTAACACTGAGAGACAGTTAGCTAGGATACACTGGGAGACAGGGGGCTAGGATACACTGAGACACAGGGGACTAGGATACACTGTAACACTGAGAGACAGGGAGCTAGGATACACTGAGAGACAGGGGGCTAGGATACACTGAGAGACAGGGGGCTAGGATACACTGTAACACTGAGAGACAGGGGGCTAGGATACACTGTAACACTGAGAGACAGGGGGCTAGGATACACTGGGAGACAGGGGGCTAGGATATACTGAGAGACAGGGGGCTAGGATACACTGTAACACTGGGAGACAGGGAGCTAGGATACACTGGGAGACAGGGGGCTAGGATACACTGGGAGACAGGGGGCTATGATACACTGGGAGACAGGGGGCTAGGATACACTGGGAGACAGGGGGCTAGGATACACTGGGAGACAGGGGGCTAGGATACACTGGGAGACAGGGGGCTAGGATACACTGAGAGACAGGGGGCCAGCATACACTGGGAGACAGGGGGCTAGGATACACTGGGAGACAGGGGGCTAGGATACACTGGGAGACAGGGGGCTAGGATACACTGGGAGACAGGGGGCTAGGATACACTGGGAGACAGGGGGCTAGGATACACTGTAACACTGAGAGACAGGGAGCTAGGATACACTGAGAGACAGGGGGCTAGGATACACTGGGAGACAGGGGGCTAGGATACACTGAGAGACAGGGGGCTAGGATACACTGAGAGACAGGGGGCTAGGATACACTGGGAGACAGGGGGCTAGGATACACTGGGAGACAGGGGGCTAGGATACATTGGGAGACAGGGGGCTAGGATACACTGAGAGACAGGGGGCCAGCATACACTGGGAGACAGGGGGCTAGGATACACTGGGAGGCGGCGGGCTAGGATACACTGGGAGACAGGGGGCTAGGATACACTGGGAGACAGGGGGCTAGGATACACTGAGAGACAGGGGGCTAGGATACACTGAGAGACAGGGGGCTAGGATACACTGGGAGACAGGGGGCTAGGATACACTGGGAGACAGGGGGCTAGGATACATTGGGAGACAGGGGGCTAGGATACACTGAGAGACAGGGGGCCAGCATACACTGGGAGACAGGGGGCTAGGATACACTGGGAGGCGGCGGGCTAGGATACACTGGGAGACAGGGGGCTAGGATACACTGGGAGACAGGGGGCTAGGATACACTGTAACACTGAGAGACAGGGGGCTAGGATACACTGGGAGACAGGGGGCTAGGATACACTGAGAGACAGGGGGCTAGGATACACTGGGAGACAGGGGGCTAGGATACACTAACACTGAGAGACAGTTAGCTAGGATACACTGGGAGACAGGGGGCTAGGATACACTGAGACACAGGGGACTAGGATACACTGTAACACTGAGAGACAGGGAGCTAGGATACACTGAGAGACAGGGGGCTAGGATACACTGAGAGACAGGGGGCTAGGATACACTGTAACACTGAGAGACAGGGGGCTAGGATACACTGTAACACTGAGAGACAGGGGGCTAGGATACACTGGGAGACAGGGGGCTAGGATATACTGAGAGACAGGGGGCTAGGATACACTGTAACACTGGGAGACAGGGAGCTAGGATACACTGGGAGACAGGGGGCTAGGATACACTGGGAGACAGGGGGCTATGATACACTGGGAGACAGGGGGCTAGGATACACTGGGAGACAGGGGGCTAGGATACACTGGGAGACAGGGGGCTAGGATACACTGGGAGACAGGGGGCTAGGATACACTGAGAGACAGGGGGCCAGCATACACTGGGAGACAGGGGGCTAGGATACACTGGGAGACAGGGGGCTAGGATACACTGGGAGACAGGGGGCTAGGATACACTGGGAGACAGGGGGCTAGGATACACTGGGAGACAGGGGGCTAGGATACACTGTAACACTGAGAGACAGGGAGCTAGGATACACTGAGAGACAGGGGGCTAGGATACACTGGGAGACAGGGGGCTAGGATACACTGAGAGACAGGGGGCTAGGATACACTGAGAGACAGGGGGCTAGGATACACTGGGAGACAGGGGGCTAGGATACACTGGGAGACAGGGGGCTAGGATACATTGGGAGACAGGGGGCTAGGATACACTGAGAGACAGGGGGCCAGCATACACTGGGAGACAGGGGGCTAGGATACACTGGGAGACGGCGGCCTAGGATACACTGGGAGACAGGGGGCTAGGATACACTGGGAGACAGGGGGCTAGGATACACTGTAACACTGAGAGACAGGGGGCTAGGATACACTGGGAGACAGGGGGCTAGGATACACTGAGAGACAGGGGGCTAGGATACACTGGGAGACAGGGGGCTAGGATACACTAACACTGAGAGACAGTTAGCTAGGATACACTGGGAGACAGGGGGCTAGGATACACTGAGACACAGGGGACTAGGATACACTGTAACACTGAGAGACAGGGAGCTAGGATACACTGAGAGACAGGGGGCTAGGATACACTGAGAGACAGGGGGCTAGGATACACTGTAACACTGAGAGACAGGGGGCTAGGATACACTGTAACACTGAGAGACAGGGGGCTAGGATACACTGGGAGACAGGGGGCTAGGATATACTGAGAGACAGGGGGCTAGGATACACTGTAACACTGGGAGACAGGGAGCTAGGATACACTGGGAGACAGGGGGCTAGGATACACTGGGAGACAGGGGGCTATGATACACTGGGAGACAGGGGGCTAGGATACACTGGGAGACAGGGGGCTAGGATACACTGGGAGACAGGGGGCTAGGATACACTGGGAGACAGGGGGCTAGGATACACTGAGAGACAGGGGGCCAGCATACACTGGGAGACAGGGGGCTAGGATACACTGGGAGACAGGGGGCTAGGATACACTGGGAGACAGGGGGCTAGGATACACTGGGAGACAGGGGGCTAGGATACACTGGGAGACAGGGGGCTACGATACACTGTAACACTGAGAGACAGGGAGCTAGGATACACTGAGAGACAGGGGGCTAGGATACACTGAGAGACAGGGGGCTAGGATACACTGGGAGACAGGGGGCTAGGATACACTGGGAGATAGGGGGCTAGGATACACTGGGAGACAGGGGGCTAGGATACACTGAGAGTCAGGGGGCTAGGATACACTGAGAGACAGGGGGCTAGGATACACTGGGAGAGAGGGGGCTAGGATACACTAACACTGAGAGACAGGGGGCTAGGATACACTGAGAGACAGGGGGCTAGGATACACTGAGACACAGGGGGCTAGGATACACTGTAACACTGAGAGACAGTGAGCTAGGATACACTGAGAGACAGGGGGCTAGGATACACTGAGAGACAGGGTGCTAGGATACACTGTAACACTGAGAGACAGGGGGCTAGGATACACTGTAACACTGAGAGACAGGGGGCTAGGATACACTGGGAGACAGTGGGCTAGGATACACTGGGAGACAGGGGGCTAGGCTACACTGGGAGACAGGGGGCTAGGATACACTGTAACACTGAGAGACAGGGAGCTAGGATACACTGAGAGACAGGGGGCTAGGATACACTGGGAGACAGGGGGCTAGGATTCACTGAGAGAGGGGGCTAGGATACACTGGGAGACAGGGGGCTAGGATACACTGGGAGACAGGGGGCTAGGATACACTGGTAGACAGGGGGCTAGGATACACTGGGAGACAGGGGGCTAGGATACACTGGGAGACAGGGGGCTAGGATACACTGAGAGACAGGGGGCTAGGATACACTGAGAGACAGGGGGCTAGGATACACTGGGATACAGGGGGCTAGGATACACTAACACTGAGAGACAGGGGGCTAGGATACACTGGGAGACAGGGGGCTAGGATACACTGAGACACAGGGGGCTAGGATACACTGTAACACTGAGAGACAGGGAGCTAGGATACACTGAGAGACAGGGGGCTAGGATACACTGAGAGACAGGGGGCTAGGATACACTGTAACACTGAGAGACAGGGGGCTAGGATACACTGTAACACTGAGAGACAGGGGGCTAGGATACACTGGGAGACAGGGGGCTAGGATATACTGAGAGACAGGGGGCTAGGATACACTGTAACACTGGGAGACAGGGAGCTAGGATACACTGGGAGACAGGGGGCTAGGATACACTGGGATACAGGGGGCTAGGATACACTGTAACACTGGGAGACAGGGAGCTAGGATACACTGGGAGACAGGGGGCTAGGATACACTGGGAGACAGGGGGCTATGATACACTGAGAGACAGGGGGCTAGGATACACTGGGAGACAGGGGGCTAGGATACACTGGGAGACAGGGGGCTAGGATACACTGAGAGACAGGGGGCTAGGATACACTGTAACACTGAGAGACAGGGAGCTAGGATACACTGAGAGACAGGGGGCTAGGATACACTGGGAGACAGGGGGCTAGGATACACTGGGAGACAGGGGGCTAGGATACACTGGGAGACAGGGGGCTAGGATACACTGGGAGACAGGGGGCTAGGATACACTGAGAGACAGGGGGCTAGGATACACTGGGAGACAGGGGGCTAGGATATACTGGGAGACAGGGGTTAGGATACACTGGGAGACAGGGGGCTAGGATACACTGTGAGACAGGGGGCTAGTATACACTGAGAGACAGGGGGCTAGTATACACTGAGAGACAGGGGGCTAGGATACACTGAGAGACAGGGGGCTAGGATACACTGGGATACAGGGGGCTAGGATACACTAACACTGAGAGACAGGGGGCTAGGATACACTGGGAGACAGGGGGCTAGGATACACTGAGACACAGGGGGCTAGGATACACTGTAACACTGAGAGACAGGGAGCTAGGATACACTGAGAGACAGGGGGCTAGGATACACTGAGAGACAGGGGGCTAGGATACACTGTAACACTGAGAGACAGGGGGCTAGGATACACTGTAACACTGAGAGACAGGGGGCTAGGATACACTGGGAGACAGGGGGCTAGGATATACTGAGAGACAGGGGGCTAGGATACACTGTAACACTGGGAGACAGGGAGCTAGGATACACTGGGAGACAGGGGGCTAGGATACACTGGGATACAGGGGGCTAGGATACACTGTAACACTGGGAGACAGGGAGCTAGGATACACTGGGAGACAGGGGGCTAGGATACACTGGGAGACAGGGGGCT
Organism: Oncorhynchus kisutch; assembly: GCF_002021735.2. NCBI lineage: Eukaryota > Metazoa > Chordata > Actinopteri > Salmoniformes > Salmonidae > Oncorhynchus > Oncorhynchus kisutch. The sequence continues at coordinate 86,011 of NW_022262551.1, forward strand.
ATGATACACTGAGAGACAGGGGGCTAGGATACACTGGGAGACAGGGGGCTAGGATACACTGGGAGACAGGGGGCTAGGATACACTGAGAGACAGGGGGCTAGGATACACTGTAACACTGAGAGACAGGGAGCTAGGATACACTGAGAGACAGGGGGCTAGGATACACTGGGAGACAGGGGGCTAGGATACACTGGGAGACAGGGGGCTAGGATACACTGGGAGACAGGGGGCTAGGATACACTGGGAGACAGGGGGCTAGGATACACTGAGAGACAGGGGGCTAGGATACACTGGGAGACAGGGGGCTAGGATATACTGGGAGACAGGGGTTAGGATACACTGGGAGACAGGGGGCTAGGATACACTGTGAGACAGGGGGCTAGTATACACTGAGAGACAGGGGGCTAGTATACACTGAGAGACAGGGGGCTAGGATACACTGAGAGACAGGGGGCTAGGATACACTGGGAGACAGGGGGCTAGGATACACTGGGAGACAGGGGGCTAGGATACACTGGGAGACAGGGAGCTAGGATACACTGTAACACTGAGAGACAGGGGGATAGGATACACTGTAACTCCATCCATTCCCAATCAGTCATATACTGAATGTATAGTGTGTTCTCTGCAGCGTGCACATTGAATGGGGACATGACAGTAATTTCCAAAGCTCAACTAACTCCAGAAATACTATGATAATATATACATGTTTAATAAACCAGGTAAACTCTCTATACATATAAACTGTTTATATATTTTTTTTATTCCTGAAAAACTTCTCTCTGTCCTGGTGATGGGATCTGTCTGAAACTGTAACTAGCCATCAAATCCTTGATTCCTTAAATCCTCCCCTCACCTCTCAAAACCCATTGGAGAAAAATGGCGAGGAGATAGGAGGAGAAGAGACAGGAAGTGAGGAATCGTAGAAAGATGAGTTTAGATAGCGCCCTGCCCGCAAGGAAGTTTCAGGGGGAAAGTTTTGGTGTGTCATAAGAGTTCCAATGAAACTAAATTAGATAATAATGAATGACACATCTATAGATTTTATGAGAGCACGGAGGCGTTTGGTGATGACAGACTGGAACCCTGGAACTGACCCTGTATATAGCTACTGACCCTGTATATAGCTACTGACCCTGTATATAGCTACTGACCCTGTATATAGGTACTGTCCCTGTATATAGGTACTGTCCCTGTATATAGCTACTGACCCTGTATATAGGTACTGTCCCTGTATATAACTACTGACCCTGTATATAGCTACTGACCCTGTATATAGCTACTGACCCTGGAATTGTCCCTGTATATAGCTACTGTCCCTGTATATAACTACTGACCCTGGAACTGTCCCTGTATATAGCTACTGACCCTGGAACTGTCCCTGTATATAGCTACTGACCCTGTATATAACTACTGACCCTGTATATAGCTACTGTCCCTGTATATAACTACTGACCCTGTATATAGCTACTGACCCTGTATATAACTACTGACCCTGTATATAACTACTGTCCCTGTATATATCTCCTGACCCTGGATATAACTACTGACCCTGTATATAGCTACTGACCCTGTATATAACTACTGACCCTGTATATAGCTACTGTCCCTGTATATAACTACTGACCCTGTATATAGCTACTGACCCTGTATATAACTACTGACCCTGTATATAACTACTGACTACTGACCCTGTATATAACTACTGACCCTGTATATAACTACTGACTACTGACCCTGTATATAGCTACTGACCCTGTATATAGCTACTGACCCTGTATATAACTACTGACCCTGTATATAGCTACTGACCCTGTATATAGCTACTGACTACTGACCCTGTATATAACTACTGACCCTGTATATAGCTACTGACCCTGTATATAGCTACTGACCCTGTATATAACTACTGACCCTGTATATAACTACTGACCCTGTATATAGCTACTGTCCCTGTATATAGCTACTGACCCTGTATATAGCTACTGACCCTGTATATACAGTGGGGCAAAAAAGTATTTAGTCAGCCACCAATTGTGCAAGTTCTCCCACTTAAAAAGATGAGAGAGGCCTGTAATTTTCATCTTCAGTACACTTCAACTATGACAGACAAAATTAGAAAAAAAATCCAGAAAATCACATTGTAGGATTTTTAATGAATTTATTTGCTAATTATGGTGGAAAATAAGTATTGGGTCACCTACAAACAAGCAAGATTTCTGGCTCTCACAGACCTGTAACTTCTTCTTTAAGAGGCTCCTCTGTCCTCCACTCATTACCTGTATTAATGGCACCTGTTTGAACTTGTTATCAGTATAAAAGACACCTGTCCACAACCTCAAACAAACAGTCACACTCCAAACTCCACTATGGCCAAGACCAAAGAGCTGTCAAAGGACACCAGAAACAAAATTGTAGACCTGCACCAGGCTGGGAAGACTGAATCTGCAATAGGTGAGCAGCTTGGTTTGAATAAATCAACTGTGGGAGCAATTATTAGGAAATGGAAGACATACAAGACCACTGATAATCTCTCTCGATCTGGGGCTCAACGCAAGATCTCACCCCGTGGGGTCAAAATGATCACAAGAACAGTGAGCAAAAATCCCAGAACCACACGGAGGGACCTAGTGAATGACCTGCAGAAAGCTGGGACCAAAGTAACAAAGTCTACCATCAGTAACACACTACGCCGCCAGGGATTCAAATCCTGCAGTGCCAGACGTGTCCCCCTGCTTAAGCCAGTACATGTCCAGGCCCGTCTGAAGTTTGCTAGAGAGCATTTGGATGACCCAGAAGAAGTTTGGGAGAATGTCATATGGTCAGATGAAACCAAAATAGAACTTTTTGGTAAAAACTCAACTCGTCGTGTTTGGAGGACAAAGAATGCTCAGTTGCATCCAAAGAACACCATACCTACTGTGAAGCATGGGGGTGGAAACATCATGCTTTTGGGCTGTTTTTCTGCAAAGGGACCAGGACGACTGATCCGTGTAAAGGAAAGAATGAATGGGGCTATGTATCGTGGGATTTTGAGTGAAAACCTCCTTCCATCAGCAAGGGCATTGAAGATGAAACGTGGCTGGGTCTTTCAGCATGACAATGATCCCAAACACACCGCCCGGGCAATGAAGGAGTGGCTTGGTAAGAAGCATTTCAAGGTCCTGGAGTGGCCTAGCCAGTCTCCAGATCTCAACCCCATAGAAAATCTTTGGAGTGAGTTGAAAGTCCGTGTTGCCCAGCAACAGCCCCAAAACATCACTGCTCTAGAGGAGATCTGCATGGAGGAATGTGCCAAAATACCAGCAACAGTGTGTGAAAAACTTGTGAAGACTTACAGAAAATGTTTGACCTCTGTCATTGCCAACAAAGGGTATATACAAAGTATTGAGATATTGACCAAATACTTATTTTCTACCATAATTTTCAAATAAATTCATTAAAAATCCTACAATGTGATTTTCTGTTTTTTTTTCTAAATTTGTCTGTCATAGTTGAAGTGTACCTATGATGAAAATTACAGGCCTCTCTCGTCTTTTTAAGTGGGAGAACTTGCACAATTGGTGGCTGACTAAATACTTTTTTGCCCCACTGTAACTACTGACCCTGTATATAACTACTGACCCTGTATATAACTACTGACCCTGTATATAGCTACTGACCCTGTATATAGCTACTGACTACTGACCCTGTATATAGCTACTGACCCTGTATATAGCTACTGACCCTGTATATATCTCCTGACCCTGGATATAACTACCTACCCTGGATATAGCTACTGACCCTGTATATAAATACTGACCCTCGATATAACTACCTACCCTGGATATAGCTATTGACCCTGTATATAGCTATTGACCCTGTATATAACTACTGACCCTGTATATAGCTATTGTCCCTGTATATAACTACTGACCCTGTATATATATATTGTCCCTGTATATAGCTACTGTCCCTGTATATAGCTACTGTCGTGTCTTTTGCATCATTAAAGTGAAGACTGTTATTTTATCAAATCAATTCCCTGTAATTAATATTACATGATTAAACTATTCATGTAAACGTAATTAACTAGGAAGTCGGGGCACCAAGGAAAATCTGCAGCTTACAAAGTTACAATATTTTAATATCTGATCAATTAGTCTTCTAATTAATGAATTATTCTTTATCTCACGTTAGTCTCATTCCAAATGTCGTAAATTGTTGGTTATCTGCACGAACCCAGCCTTCACTATGAATCATCCATACACCAATTGTCTTAATCATTGATTTACTAACTAACAAAATAATCACAGAAATGCACCAACAAACAAACAGTAGATGGTTACAAGGAAATTATAGGGAATATTCCCTAGTGGGTTAAACCGATATGAGGGCTTGGTTGGCTAAGGGAAGTGGGTGTGGACTGAGAAGGCTGGGAAAGACCAGAGTCACTACACAGTTGATATTTATTATAATTGAAATGCTATTTCTTTGCACATGAACGCTCAATCATTCGGGAACAATTGCAATCAATATATATATTTACGCTCAGTGTGTCGTCGGGATCTCTGTTGGAATCATCCGTCTTTCTGTTGGAAAGTTCAAAGTCTCTCTCTCTCATGAAGTCTTCCATTGTTTGAATGGATAATTCAGAGTCCCATTCAGAAATGTTCTTATAGAATAGATGTTTCACCTGTATATAGCTACTGACCCTGGAACTGTCCCTGTATGTAACTACTGAACCTGTATATATCCACTGACCCTGTATATAACTACTGACCCTGGAACGGTCCCTGTATATAACTACTGACCCTGTATATAGCTACTGACCCTGGAACTGTCCCTGTATATAACTGTATATATAATAATAACAACAATTACAACACTGGAGAGCAACATCTGTCTGGTGAAGTCCACTAAGCATGTGTGTGTGTGTGTGTGTGTGTGTGTGTGTGTGTGTGTGTGTGTGTGTGTGTGTGTGTGTGTGTGTGTGTGTGTGTGTGTGTGTGTGTATGCGTGCGTGCGTGTGTGTGTGTATGCGTGCGTGTAAGTAGAAAAACTGTGTTGGACACACGAATCTCAAAGTCACTTTAAAAACAAAATAAACAAAAAGTAATTTAACAAATCAAATGTAGGGTTGTTGGGCGAAAGTCATTTACATGAAAAGAGTCTTGAGTATATTTAAGTATATTGTTTGTGGTGATCTAGAGGATCTCAACAATAATATTTTCTGGGATTTATCTGCGAAATGGAAACTGGTGAGGAATACATAGTGGTACATATACAGGTGAAGTTGGAAGTTTACATAAACTTAGGTTGGAGTTATTAAAACTCGTTGTTTCAACCACTCCACACATTTCTTGTTAACAAACTATAGTTTTGACAAGTCGGTTAGGATGTCTACTTTGTTGCATGACACAAGTCATTTTTTCCAACAATTGTTCAGACAGATTATTTCACTTGTAATAGTTACGTTCTGACCTTAGTTCTTTTGTAATGTCTTTGTTTTAGTATGGTCAGGGCGTGAGTTGGGTGTCTATGTTAGTTTTTTCTATGATTTGGGATTTCTGTGTTTGGCCTGGTATGGTTCTCAATCAGAGACAGCTGTCAATCGTTGTCCCTGATTGAGAACCATACGTAGGCAGCCTGTTTTCACCCTTGAGTTGTGGGTGAATATTTTCTGTTTCGTATCTGTACCAGACAGAACTGTTTCGGTTTCATTTCGTTCTCTTGTTGGTTTTGTATTTTAGTGTTCTGAGTTCTATTAAAGAATATGAATACTTACCACGCTGCGCGTTGGTCCTCACCTTCTTCACCACAGTAATTCACTGTATCCAGTGGGTCAGAAGTTTACATACACTAAGTTGACTGTGCCTTTAAACAGCTTGGAAAATTCCAGAAAAATGTAATGGCTTTAGAAGCTTCTGAAAGGCTAATTGACATCATTTGAGTCAATTGGAGGTGTACCTGTGGATGTATTTCAAGGTCTACCTTCAAACTCAGTGCCTCTTTGTTAGACATCATGGAAAAATCAAAATAAATGAGCCAAGACCTCAGAAAAATAATTGTAGACCTCCACAAGTCTGGTTCATCCTTGGGAGACATTTCCAAATGCCTGAAGGTACCATGTTCATCTGTACAAACAATAGTACGCAAGTATAAACACCATGGGACCACGCAGCTGTCGTACCGCTCAGGAAGGAGATGCGTTCTGTCTCCTAGAGATGAATGTACTTTGGAGCGAAAAGTGCAAATCATTCCCAGACAACAGCAAAATTCCTTGTGGAGATGTTGGAGGAAACAGGTACATCTGTATCTATATCCACAGTAAAACGAGTCCTATATCGACATAACCTGAATGGCCGCTCAGCAAGGAAGAAGCCACTTCCAAATGGACAATGACCCCAAGCATACTTCCAAAGTTGTGGCAAAATGGCTTATGGACAGCAAAGTCAAGGTATTGGAGTGGCCATCACAAAGCCCTGACCTCAATCCTATGGAACATTTGTGGGCAGAACTGAAAAAGCATGTGCGAGCAAGGAGGCCTACAAACCTGACTCAGTTACACCAGCTCTGTCAGGAGGAATGGGCCAAAATTCGCCCAACTTATTGTGGAAAGCTTGTGGAAGGCTACCCGAAACGTTTGACCCAAGTTAAACAATTTAAAGGCAATGCTACCAAATACTAGTTGAGTGCATGTAAACTCCTGACCCACTGGGAATGTGATGAAATAAATAAAAGCTGAAATAAATCATTCTCTCTACTATTATTCTGACATTTCACATCCTTAAGATAAAGTGGTGATCCTAACTGACCTAAGACAGGGAATTTTTGTAGGATTAAATGTCAGTTTAACTTTTTATGGCTGCAATCCCGATATCGGGATAAGTGTCATCAACAACCGCTGAATAGCATAGCGCTACATACAATAAATATTACTATAAATATTTATATTCATGAAATCACAAGTGCAATATAGGAAAACACAGTTTAGCCTTTTGTTAATCCACCTGTTGTGTCAGATTTTGAAATGATGCTTTACAGCGAAAGCAATCCAAGCGTTTGTGTAAGTTTATCGATAGCACGACAAACATTAAGTACACTTGGCATCAGGTAGCTCGATTAAGAAAATCAGAAAAGCAATCAAATGAATCGTTTACCTTTGATGATCTTCGGATGTTTTCACTCACGAGACTCCCAGTTACACAACAAATGTTCTGTTTTTTTCAAAAAGATGATTTTTATATCCAAAATACCTCCGTTTGTTTGTCGCGTTATGTTCAGAAATCCACAGGAAAGAGCGGTCACGACAACGCAGACGAAATTTCCAAATAGTTTCCATAATGTCCACAGAAACATGTCAAACGTTTTTTTACAATCAATCCTCAGGTTGTTTTTAAAATATATAAATCGATTATATATCAACCGCAAATGTCTTTCACAGTAGGAGAGGGAAAAGCAATAGCTGTCCAAACTCTGTTGCGCAAGCAAAACTCATGTGACCACTTGATGTGATGTTATCTGTCTGGCTCATTTTTCAAAATAAAAGCCTGAAACTATGTCTGAAGACTGTTGACACCTTGAGGAAGCGATAGGAAAGGGAATCTGGTTCATATCCCTTTAAATCCAGCAAAGAGAGGCTATGGAACATGGAGTTTTCAAAATAGAAGCCACTTCCTGTTTTGATTTTCCTCAGGGTTTCGCCTGCAATATCAATTCTGTTATACTCACAGACAATATTTTTGACAGTTTTGGAAACTTTAGAGTGTTTTCTATCCAATACTAATAATAATATGCATATATTAGCAACTGAGACTGAGGAGCTGGCCGTTTACAATGGGCACCTTTTCATCCAAGCTACTCAATACTGCCCCTGCAGCCATAAAAAGTTAAATGTATTTTGCTGAGGTGTATGTAAACTTCCGACTTCAACTGGAACAGCAGAGCATGTCAGCTGTTAGACAGCTCTCCCTTGTCCTGCGTTCAGGGTTAAGGTGTCGTCTAATGGGGATCCCAGTAAGACTAGCTGTCGCCATTGGTGTCTGCTAATGGGGATCCTAATAAATAAAATCAGTCAGCAAGTCAGACAGCCAGCCAGTCAGCCAGCAAGTCAGACAGCAGGCAAGTCAGCTAGCCAGTCAGCCAGCAAGTCAGCCAGCCAGTCAGACAGCTAGCAAGTCAGCTAGCCTGTCAGACAGTCAGCCAGCATGTCAGCCAGCCAGTCAGCTAGCCAGTCAGCTACCCAGTCAGACAGCCAACAAGTCAGCTAGCCAGTCAGCTACCCAGTCAGACAGCCAACAAGTCAGCTAGCCAGTCAGCTACCCAGTCAGACAGCCAACAAGTCAGCTAGCCAGTCAGCTACCCAGTCAGACAGCCAACAAGTCAGCTAGCCAGTCAGCTACCCAGTCAGACAGCCAACAAGTCACCTAGCCAGTCAGACAGCCAACAAGTCAGCTACCCAGTCAGACAGCCAGTCAGTCAGTCCGTCAGTGGCGTTATTATTCTATTGTAGTAACTACAGGGTTCAAAGGCCTCTCTGTACAGAGCAGCTTATGACACAGTGCAACACACACACAGCCCATCTGTCAATGATTTAGTGCTGAGGTGAATGATTAGTGAAACAGGACAGTGATCTCAGAGCTGATCTCCTTTTGTTCTTTGACTAGTCAAACATCACTGTCTCTTCCTCTCAATACCCAGTGGTATATTAAAGCGCTTCACATATAATACCTGTTGAATGTATTGTCTCTAAAGACTGTGAACCACTCATATCAGGAATGTTTCACATCCCAGCAAACCAAGAACATAACCAAACGATTCCTATTAAGTTCTAGTTAGGAGGATAACATCCCCAAAACATTCAAAGAACGTTTTTGATAACAAAATATTTATATGTTTTAAATGAATTATCCTTGGAATGTTCTCCTAACATTCACCTTAAATGTTGTGCAACATCTGTACCAACTACAACAGAACGTTCCCCAAACGTTCTCATTAGGTTTCCAGGGAATGTAATAACACAATGTAACAGTAATGTTTTCCCAGCAAACCAAAATTGTGTCTCTGAAAGAACATTCGTTAGGTTGCGGCAAATGTTCTCATAACACCAAAACTGTCCATTCATGATGATGATTGGACAATGTTTGTATAAAACATTCGCCTGGTATTGCAAGAACGTTCCCAGAACCCATTTAGTCTGTTCTTTAAAAGGTTCCCAATGTTTCATTAGGTTGTGGGAACATTATGGGGACATCACAAAAGACATGTTCCCAAAACACTAAGACTGTCTAGTTGAGCAGGAACAATGTGGGTACATTGCAAGAGATTACATTCTCTTAATGTTGCAAGAATATTATTGTGATATTCAAAAGGCTGCACAGAACATTCCCACAATGCTACATAATGTTCCACATTTGTTTTAGGTTTAATATAATATTCCAATATACATTTTACTTTGTTTTGGAGAACTTTACAAATAAAGAAACATTATGTAATGTAACAGCATCTTAAGATGGTCATACCATGGATCCTTTTGAATTTTAGGACTTTTAGGTATCCCCAAAATATATTTACAAATGATTGGGTTAAATATTGAATTTGGCATTTACTGCTATAGCCCTTAGAAACGCATTGAATAACACCTTCATGAATGGGGAAAACATAAATCAGAAAGAATAAGGTTTTTAAGTGTTTGTCTGAGATATAAAGACACCTCAGGATAAATATATATATTTATTTGATTTTTTTACACTTATTTAACCCCTTATTTTTGTTGGCACAAAACTACCTCAATACTTTCATTCATTTGTATGGATTACCGTCCCAAAGCTCCCAAAAGAACAAAATGGAGAAAACCCATTGTGTTTGTGAGTCTCCCTTTTCCATAGCGGGGTCATTTGTAGCTCAAACGGTTCGGACGCTAACGACAGGACTTGGCACGTCAGCGTTACCGACTTCAGGCGAGTCCCGTGATAATTGCGGGGGTCGTAGAGCCAAACGCCATCGTATCAGTGAGAATATCCCCTTTCGATAGAGTGGTCATAATAGTTTGCAGAAGCTACAGACGTTTTTGTGAAAATACCGATTGTTCGGGATGTCTCATGGTCTGACAAACACCGCTGAAGACCGTCATATTGAGATGCAGCCCATGAAAAAACTGACGGCTCTATCTTATACTGACGGCTCTAGTTGAAACTGACGGCTCTAGTTTAAACTGACGGCTCTAGTTTAAACTGACGGCTCTAGTTTAAACTGACGGCTCTATCTTAAACTGACGGCTCTAGTTGAAACTGACGGCTCTAGTTGAAACTGACGGCTCTAGTTTAAACTGACGGCTCTATCTTAAACTGACGGCTCTAGTTTAAACTGACGGCTCTAGTTTAAACTGACGGCTCTAGTTTAAACTGACGGCTCTAGTTTAAACTGACGGCTCTAGTTTAAACTGACGGCTCTAGTTTAAACTGACAGATTTTGATGGGGATGTTTATATGATGTAATCTGACTGCAGAGTTGAAGATTGTTCAATCCCACATTTTAAAACATGTTTCTTTTGTGGTGCAGAGGGTAAAAGACCGAAGATTGCAGGTTCAAACACGACCTGTCAATATATGAAGTGTAAAAAATATGGCTGTTTGTATGTTTAAATGCTGTTCAAATGTCCTACGAATAAAATTAAAATGGCATGTGTCTCTACATCACCTTCAAAAATTAATATCCGTTAAATCTGAAAGGAAACATAATGGGGATGTATTCCAATCTGAAAGGAAACATAATGGGGATGTATTCCAGTCTGAAAGGAAACATAATGGGGATGTATTCCAATCTGAAAGGAAACATAATGGGGATGTATTCCAGTCTATAGAAACATAATGGGGATGTATTCCAATCTGGAGGGAAACATAATGGGGATGTATTCCAATCTGGAGGGAAACATAATGGGGATGTATTCCAGTCTGTAGGGAAACATAATGGGGATGTATTCCAGTCTGAAAGGAAACATAATGGGGATGTATTCCAGTCTATAGAAACATAATGGGGATGTATTCCAATCTGAAAGGAAACATAATGGGGATGTATTCCAGTCTGGAGGGAAACATAATGGGGATGTATTCCAGTCTGAAAGGAAACATAATGGGGATGTATTCCAATCTGAAAGGAAACATAATGGGGATGTATTCCAATCTGAAAGGAAACATAATGGGGATGTATTCCAGTCTGGAGGGAAACATAATGGGGATGTATTCCAGTCTGAAAGGAAACATAATGGGGATGTATTCCAGTCTATAGAAACATAATGGGGATGTATTCCAATCTGAAAGGAAACATAATGGGGATGTATTCCAGTCTATAGAAACATAATGGGGATGTATTCCAATCTGAAAGGAAACATAATGGGGATGTATTCCAGTCTATAGAAACATAATGGGGATGTATTACAGTCTATAGAAACATAATGGGGATGCATTCCAGTCTGAAAGGAAACATAATGGGGATGTATTACAGTCTATAGAAACATAATGGGGATGCATTCCAGTCTGATCTCTCATGCTTTAATGAGATACAAATGCGCATGCTGGGAGTCTAGTGGTAATATTAGGTCAAACTGAAATATAAGACTTGGTAAAATGTATAATGCTTGAACATCAATGGGATATTGTGTTAAACCTAAAACAAATACCCTATAAACATCTAAACATTTCCAAAAACGTGGAATTAATAGAATTATGAGAACATTTTCTAACACAAAGCAAAAACAGGTTTTTGTATATATACATTTTTGCAAATGTATAAACATTTGAAAACAGAAATACCATAATTGCATCAGTATTCAGACCCTTTGCTATGAGACTTGAAATTGAGCTCAGGTGCATCTTGTTTCCATTGATCATCCTTGAGATGTTTCTACAACTTTGGAGTCCACCTGAGGTAAATTCAATTGATTGGATATGATTTGGAAAGGCTCACACCTGTCTATATAAAGGTCCCACAGTTGACAGTTCATGTTACAGCAAAGAACCAAGCCATGAGGTATGATAGAAATATTACGTACTTACCTGATTTGTTTGATATTAAAAGTAAATTATTATATATTTAACTAAGAGTAAGACTGGCCTGCTAAGGCTGAGTTTTATGGTGTCCACTCTGGCTTCCTGCAGCTTGCCTGGGCACTTAGGGTTTTACTAGAGAGCGATACAACTTTACAGCCACATTCCATTCTATGATCAGTGGTGAACTGAGGAAATGGGTTTTTACTAGAGAGCGATACAACTTTACAGCCACATTCCATTCTATGATCAGTGGTGAACTGAGGAAATGGGTTTTACTAGAAGGCGATAAAACTTTACAGCCACATTCCATTCTATGATCAGTGGTGAACTTAGGGAGATGTATTCCATGGACAGGTTGTGGGGTGATTGTAATCGAGAGAGTCTGGAGCAACAGAACAAAGGCCTCAATATTCCTAATTATCCTGGCATCTGGGAGACCACATCAGAGGAAGATGACCAGAGAATGAACCCAAAGTGGCTTATGGTGCCCCCCAATCTATATGGGAGGGGTGGAACCAAGAATTCTGGGTATTAGCTATATAAACTGTGCATTGTCTGTAATGGGAAGGCTCTCAGTCCAACAGTCAAGACTGTTGGGTTCACGGTTTCATTATTTCAATAATGAATCGATATTAAATAAAGATGATTGTTTGAAGAAATAACCAAAGTCTCTCAGAACTGAATTTCCACCAAAGAGGTTGAAAAAATTGTCTGTAGAACTCCGAGAGGCACAGATCTGGGGAAGGGTACCAAAAAATGTCTGCAGCATTGAAGGTCCCCAAGAACACAGCAGCCTCCATCATTCTGAAATTAAAGAAGTTTAGAACCACCAAGACTCCTCCTAGAGCTGGCCGCCCGGCCAAACTGAGCAATCGGGACAAGGGCCTTGGTCAGGGAGGTGTCCAAAGAACCAGACGGTCACTCTGACAGAACTGCAGAGTTCCTCTGTAGAGATGGGAGAACCTTCCAGAAGGACAACCATCTCTGCAGCACTCCACCAATCAGGCCTGTATGGTAGAGTGGCCAGACGGAAGCCACTCCTCAGTAAAAGGCACATGACAGCCCGCTTGGAGTTTGCCAAAAGGCACCTAAAGGACTCAGACCATGAGAAACAAGATGCTCTGATCTGATGAAAGCAAGATTGAATTGTTTGGCCTGAATGCCAAGTGTCACGTCTGGAGGAAACCTGGCACCAGCCCTACGGCGAAGCATGGTGGTGGCAGCATCATGCTGTGGGGAAGTTTTTCAGCGGCAGGGACTGGGAGACTAGTCAGGGTTGAGGAAAACATGAACGGCGCAAAGAGAGATCCTTGATGAAAACCTACACCAGAGTGCTCAGGACCTCAGACTGGCGAAAGGTTAAACCTTCCATCAGGACAACAACCCTAAGCAGAGAGTATTCATACCCCCTGACTTATTACATGTTGTTGTTGTTACAGCCGGAATTCAACATGGAATAAAACATAAAAAAATCACCCATCACACTAGAGGTGTAGAGACAAGAGGTGTGGTGACACTAGAGGTGTGGTGACACCAGAGGTGTGGTGACAGAGGTGTAGAGGTGTAGAGACACACGGTGTAGAGACAATAGAGGAGTGGTGACACTAGAGGAGTGGTGACATGAGGCGTGGTGACATGAGGTGTGGTGACACTAGAGGCGTGGTGACATGAGGTGTGGTGACACTAGAGGAGTGGTGACAATAGAGGCGTGGTGACATGAGGTGTGGTGACACTAGAGATGTGGTGACATGAGGTGTGGTGACACTAGAGGAGTAGTGACAATAGAGGTGTGGTGACACTAGAGGAGTGGTGACACTAGAGGAGTGGTGACACTAGAGGAGTGGTGACAATAGAGGTGTAGAGGCGTGGTGACACTAGAGGCATGGTGACAATAGAGGCGTGGTGACACTAGAGGACTGGACACTAGAGGAGTGGTGACACTAGAGGAGTGGTGACACTAGAGGAGTGGTGACACTAGAGGAGTGGTGACAAGAGGAGTGGTGACACTAGAGGTGTAGAGGAGTGGTGACACTAGAGGAGTGGTGACAATAGAGGAGTGGTGACAATAGAGGAGTGGTGACAATAGAGGAGTGGTGACACTAGAGGTGTAGAGGTGTGGAGACACTAGAGGCGTGGTGACAATAGAGGCGTGGTGACAATAGAGGACTGGACACTAAAGGAGTGGTGACACTAGAGGAGTGGTGACAGTAGAGGAGTGGTGACAATAGAGGAGTGGTGACACTAGAGGAGTGGTGACACTAGAGGAGTGGTGACAATAGAGGAGTGGTGACAATAGAGGAGTGGTGACAAGAGGAGTGGTGACACTAGAGGAGTAGTGACACTAGAGGAGTGGTGACAATAGAGGTGTGGTGACACTAGAGGAGTGGTGACAATAGAGGTGTGGTGACACTAGAGGAGTGGTGACACTAGAGGAGTAGTGACACTAGAGGAGTGGTGACAATAGAGGTGTAGAGGTGTGGTAACACTAGAGGAGTGGTGACAATAGAGGAGTGGTGACACTAGAGGAGTGGTGACAATAGAGGAGTGGTGACACTAGAGAAGTGGTGACACTAGAGGAGTGGTGACACTAGAGGAGTAGAGGATTGGTGACACTAGAGGAGTGGTGACAATAGAGGAGTGGTGACACTAGAGGAGTGGTGACACTAGAGGAGTAGAGGTGTGGTGACACTAGATGATTGGTGACACTAGAGGATTGGTGACACTAGAGGAGTGGTGACAATAAAGGATTGGTGACACTAGAGGAGTGGTGACACTAGAGGAGTAGAGGATTGGTGACACTAGAGGATTGGTGACACTAGAGGAGTGGTGACAATAAAGGATTGGTGACACTAGAGGAGTGGTGACACTAGAGGAGTAAAGGTGTGGTGACACTAGAGGAGTGGTGACACTAGAGGAGTAAAGGTGTGGTGACACTAGAGGAGTGGTGACACTAGAGGAGTAAAGGTGTGGTGACACTAGAGGAGTGGTGACACTAGAGGAGTAAAGGTGTGGTGACACTAGAGGAGTGGTGACACTAGAGGAGTAAAGGTGTGGTGACACTAGAGGAGTGGTGACACTAGAGGAGTAAAGGTGTGGTGACACTAGAGGAGTGGTGACACTAGAGGAGTGGTGACACTAGAGGAGTGGTGACACTAGAGGAGTAAAGGTGTGGTGACATCTCTATGCTGTAATGCATATAATCCACTGGTTTGTGTGCGAAGCAGTAATTATTTCATAACATCTCCTTCCATGTCACGTTTTTTGGTCTTTCCTAGCCACTCGGTAGCTCACCATATAAGACTCTTCTAGCCCCTTCTTATTAATGGATTCTGTTGCTTTTATACATGTCGTACTACTCAAAATATATTTTTATTCTTGCTCCAAAAATTCCCGTGGCTTATTTTTCAAATTGTCCTGTGTCATTTCTAAATGTCTGCGCAAGAATGAAGGTTTCCTGTGAGAGAGTAACGGTTAATGTGATTGGATGTTAGTTATTTGACTAGGCTTCCTGTATTTGACATTGTGTTGTTATTTCGCTGAACACTAGAAGGTTTAATGTTATTTTTGGCAGTGAAACGAGGCTACTCAGGAGAGAAAAAAAAAAGAAAAAATGTATATAGCCCCGGACGGCATTGCACGTGCCCCAGTTTGGGAATACATGGGCTAGGGCAGGAGATGGGGGATAGGGGATAAGAGCTAGGGCAGGAGATAGGGGATAGGGGCTAGGGCAGGAGATGGGGGATAGGGTCTAGGGCAGGAGATAGGGGCTAGGGCAGGAGATAGGGGATAGGGCAGGAGATAGGGGATAGGGGATAGGGCAGGAGATAGGGGATAGGGGATAAGAGCTAGGGCAGGAGATAGGGGATAAGAGCTAGGGCAGGAGATAGGGGATAGGGGCTAGGGCAGGAGATAGGGGATAAGAGCTAGGGCAGGAGATAGGGGATAGGGGCTAGGACAGGAGATATCTATGGGCTAGGGGATAGGGTCTATGGGCTAGGGGATAGGGGCTAGGGCAGGAGATATCTATGGGCTAGGGGATAGGGTCTATGGGCTAGGGTCTATGGGCTAGGGGATAGGGTCTATGGGCTAGGGTCTATTGGCTAGGGGATAGGGTCTATTGGCTAGGGGATAGGGTCTATTGGCTAGGGGATAGGGTCTATTGGCTAGGGGATCTATCCCCCATCTCCTGCCCTAGCCCATGTATTCCCAAACTGGGGAACGTGCAATGCCGTCCGGGGTACGCCGAAATTTTGGTTGGACATGTTTGGGTCTGAGAAGGTCCAGATATACGGTAGCCTCTTACCTATCCCCTATCCCATAGACCCTATCCCCTAGCCAATAGACCCTATCCCCTATCCCATAGACCCTATCCCCTAGCCAATAGACCCTATCCTGTCTATGGGCTAGGGGATAGGGTCTATTGGCTAGGGGATAGGGTCTATTGGCTAGGGGATAGGGTCTATGGGCTAGGGGATAGGGTCTATTGGCTAGGGGATAGGGTCTATGGGCTAGGGGATAGGGTCTATGGGCTAGGGGATAGGGTCTATTGGCTAGGGGATAGGGTCTATTGGCTAGGGGATAGGGTCTATGGGCTAGGGGATAGGGTCTATGGGCTAGGGGATAAGAGCTAGGGCAGGAGATATGAAGGGATAGGGTCTATTGGCTAGGGGATAGGGTCTATGGGATAGGGGATAGGGTCTATGGGCTAGGGGATAGGGTCTATGGGCTAGGGGATAGGGTCTATTGGCTAGGGGATAGGGTCTATGGGCTCGAGGATAGGGTCTATTGGCTAGGGGATAAGAGCTAGGGCATGAGATATGAAGGGATAGGGTCTATTGGCTAGGGGATAGGGTCTATGGGATAGGGGATAGGGTCTATTGGCTAGGGGATAGGGTCTATGGGATAGGGGATAGGTAAGAGGCTACCGTATATCTGGACCTTCTCAGACCCAAACATGTCCAACCACCCTCTTGTTCAAACCTCTCTCTCTCTCTGTTAATCTGTGTTGCTCAATTATCAGGGTGACCGTGCTAGAACAGAAAACACTGATTACAGCCAGTGTGTGTGTGTGGGGGGGGGGGGGTTGCCCAGCCATAGAGCTCACCTCTTGTTTCTATGGTGGTACAGTGAACTATAGTTAATGATTACAAGGCTGTCTCCAGGGCTTGTCAAAGTCAAAGACGGTGTACAGAGGATATAGACACAGTGGAATAAAACAGCAGTTCCTGCTCTACACGCAGACATGAGCTTGTTGAAAAATAAAACATTAATAGGAGGCCAAGTGCCTCTCTGAACTCTCTATAACCACTGTGTTCTGTCGCTCTGTGTTTTCAAATCTGAGAGTCGAAGACAGTTCCACCACTGATTTTCATTTTTCCCCTCTATTTCAAGAACTGATTTAAACCTGGGACACCAGGTGGATTCATTATCAGGTAGAACAGGAAACCTGCTGTCGTCTGGACCTCCAGGCTCGGATGTGAATAGCCCTGGACGAGGCCTATCCTGCTGTGAGGCCTACTATAGCAAAGTCCATGTGGAGGGGGATGACCACTCACACAGCCACACCTTAACGACCTTCAGACTACTGCAGAGTGGTGAGGTGGGTACGGGCCAATCTTAGACGGTAACTCAATGACCCTGTCTTTCCCTGGAAAACACTATCTGATGAAGATAGATCGCATACAGACCATATACAACCTTTAACACACGTTCTGGTCAATGCTTGCTTTCTTATGGCTGGTTTAAACATCACCTTAGACCCTCAGAAGACTAATGACATTTGAAAACATTTGAAACCATTTGTGACAGTTGGAGAAATACAGATTATGTTGGCCTATATATATTCCTCTTCCTCAGTTATAAACATATATATATATAGGCCAACGTAATCTGTTTCTCCAACTGTAACACAACGGGAGTTCTGTTTAATCCCATTCCTTAGGCCTACCTTCTGAGACAGTTGAAGAAACAGCTGTTTAATCCCATTCCTTAGGCCTACCTTCTGAGACAGTTGGAGAAACAGCTGTTTAATCCCATTCTTTAGGCCTACCTTCTGAGACAGTTGGAGAAACAGCTGTTTAATCCCATTCCTTAGGCCTAACTTCTGAGACAGTTGGAGAAACAGCTGTTTAATCCCATTCTTTAGGCCTACCTTCTGAGACAGTAGGAGAAACAGCTGTTTAATCCCATTCTTTAGGCCTACCTTCTGAGACAGTTGGAGAAACAGCTGTTTAATCCCATTCTTTAGGCCTACCTTCTGAGACAGTAGGAGAAACAGCTGTTTAATCCCATTCTTTAGGCCTACCTTCTGAGACAGTTGGAGAAACAGCTGTTTAATCCCATTCTTTAGGCCTACCTTCTGAGACAGTAGGAGAAACAGCTGTTTAATCCCATTCTTTAGGCCTACCTTCTGAGACAGTAGGAGAAACAGCTGTTTTATCCCATTCTTTAGGCCTACCTTCTGAGACAGTTGGAGAAACAGCTGTTTAATCCCATTCCTGTTTATCTCGGAGCCTGTATATACCTATTCCACGGTTGTTTATATGAATATCCCTTCTGAGACAGTTGGAGACAGTTTGAGAAAGTTGACAATTCCTCTTCCTTACCTTGACAAACAGGGAGATTTCGGGTGCATTGGGGTCATCAGGAGTGGCACTGTCCTCGTTCAGAGTAATGGCTTCTAGAGTCTCGATGGTCTTCAGACTGTAGTCCACCGGTTCTTCCTCCTCCTTGTCGCTCAGACTCTTCTCACTGTGGCTGTAGGCATCCACCAGCCTGTCCTGCAGGTTGCCCTCGTGCTTGGAGGAGGAAGAGGAGGATGATGATGACGATGACCGTCTCGAGCCAGCTCCATCACCGTTAACCTCGAGGACAGCCTCAACCTCTGCTGCTAATTTAATCTCCTCCACCGTGCACTTATCGTCCTCATTGTTGCCGTACGAGGAGGCTGAAGAAGAACAATCTTTCTCTGCTGCCTGTTCCGGCGCGTCTCTGGTGTCCATGTAGTCCGGCGAAGATCGCTTCCCTCTCGGGGATGAGTACACCTGCTCCTCTCTGTGCAACGCCTCTTCCACCTCACTGGGAGTTTCATAGATAACTCCTTGGTTCTCATACTTGGCCTCGGCAGGACTGTCGGGCCGCTCATACACGCTCCCCTCCGCTATGGTCTCGTACAAGTTCTCCATGCTGGCCGCTTCTCTGGCTAAATGTTCAGGGCCGACTGGGAGGAGAGTTGTCCGTTACAAGGTTTCTGCAACTAACTGACTGGTGATAGTCTGTAGGCGCGCTGGTCTCTCTCTCTCACTCTCGGTGCAATGGGCTTGCCCCCTCTCTCTCCCCCTCCCTCTGATTATGCGCATGAGTGAGCTCTAGCAATGATAACTTTGATCCTTCAGTAGCAGCCCGGTCTCAGGTGATTCAAGCCCTAGCTGGCTGCTTGTAAGGAGACCTGGTTATAAAGACTAGCCTTTAACCATGGCTGGTATTTCACACGTAACTATTTGATTGGATCCATTAGGATCCCCATTAGCCGATAATAATAATAGCATTGGAGATGTCACACAGCTTGTCTATACTTCTGTATATGAACAAGTGAAAACACTGGTACAGACGGGAACAGAGCATATAGGCTCCCAAATGCCTTATATAGTGCACTACCCCCATAGGGCTCTGGTCTAAAGTAGTGCACTATATAGGGAATAGGGTGCCATAGGGCTCTGGTCTAGAGTAGTGCACTATGTAGGGAATAGGGCTCTGGTCTAGAGTAGTGCACTATATAGGGAATAGGGTGCCATAGGGCTCTGGTCTAGAGTAGTGCACTATGTAGGGAATAGGGCTCTGGTCTAGAGTAGTGCACTATATAGGGAATAGGGTGCCATAGGGCTCTGGTCTAGAGTAGTGCACTATATAGGGAATAGGGCTCTGGTCTAAAGTAGTGCACTATATATAGGGAATAAGGTGCCATAGGGCTCTGGTCTAAAGTAGTGCACTATATAGGGAATGGGGTGCCATAGGGCTCTGGTCTAAAGTAGTGCACTATATAGGGAATAGGGTGCCATAGGGCTCTGGTCTAAAGTAGTGCATTATATAGGGAATGGGGGGCCATAGGGCTCTGGTCTAAAGTAGTGCACTACATAGGGAATAGGTTGCCATAGGGCTCTGGTCTAAAGTAGTGCACTATATAGGGAATAGGGTGCTATTTGGAATGTGACATAACACCCTGCAGGGTGGGTGCAGGTGGGCAAACCCTTCACAATTATCACCACAATAGCATATAGTCTGAAATCACTACAGAGAAACTCCTTATCAAGAGATCCATTTATACCCGCTGCTAACATGCATCCTTTGTCCTGATTTTGTCCACATTTCTGATTGTGCCCACATTTTGAGACCGGTGTAGACGATTAAAAGCTGCATTGTGAATGGATTGTGATCAGATCTCCCACCTCCGAAGGTAGACAGGGAACATTTGTATCTGGATATTTTAATCAAGTGTAAACAGATCTTTATGATCAAACCATTTCACCCGTTAGAGTCGATCCCCCCCCCCCCCCCTCTGAAATATAATAAGAATAATAAAAACATTCCCAAAATAAAGCTGTCAGTTTAAGCTAGAGATATCTGCATTGGGTGTGTCTCAATCCACTTCATCCCCCAATGTCACACTTCCGTATCTGCGGTGAGAGGTGTCAGAGCTAGAGCGGGGGGGGGATGGGTTTGTCAGACCATGAGACATCCTGAAAATCGATCTTCTCACAAAGTCGTCTGTAGCGTCCGAACAGTTTGGGCTACACACTATTAATACTACTACTACTTCTGTGAGCTGGTGTATTTTCCCTGCGTGGAAATGTTATTTATTTTAGAGTAAAGTATGTATTTTACTCAGTCCTGCGCCTGACTCCCTCCTAACCGCTGCACATTGACACATGACACTGATGTGTATAGTGTTGAGTCATCTGCATACATAGACACACTGGCCTTACTCAACGCCAGTTGCATGTCATTAGTAAATATTGAAAAAAGTAAGGGGCCTAGACAGCTGCCCTGGGGAATTCCTGATTATACCTGGATTATGTTTGAGGCTTCCATTAAAGAACACCCTCTGTGTAACGGCTTTCTCCCTGGAAAGGAGAGGCGGACCAAAACGCAGCGTGGTTATAGTTCATGTTTTTAATATAGGAAAACTCAACATGAACATAATACAAAACAATAAACATGGCAAAACTGAAACAGCCCTATCTGATGCAACAAACACAAAGACAGGAAACAACCACCCACAAAACCCCACACAAAACAGGCTACCTAAATATGGTTCCCAATCAGAGACAAATGACTAACACCTGCCTCTGATTGAGAACCATATCAGGCCCAAACACAGAAACAGACAAACTAGACATCCAACATAGAATACCCACTCAGATCACACCCTGACCAAACAAAACATAGAAACATACAAAGCAAACTATGGTCAGGGTGTGACACTCTGTGTTCTGTTAGACAGGTAAGCCTCTCACCAGGCTTGAATTTGACTCTCATGATATTACCTTACGTAGAGTATCTCAACAGCATGTGATGGTAGGTGAGAAGGACATCTCTAATAAGAATTCCTATTGTAAACTGTCTAGGGTGATGACAACAGGGTATTAACTAAAGATGACATGATTATAGGTTTATGTTATTGTATCAGGATAGGCTTTCCCATGCATTCAATTAAATTGAAACATTAAATGACTCCACCAAGGCAACATACATAAGGTTTAATATGTGAATGATTACATTTTCATAGCACAACATAATAAAAAATAATAATAATAAACCCCAATGAGTCATCCAAATTATTTAAAGCTTATTAACCCATTGGCGCGCGTTGGAGCTAAAAAAGTCCAGAAGCACCTCACGTTGTGACTACTCACTACTATTCCTTCAGCGAAGTATGGCAGTTCATTGCAGGTTTCCTCACAACATCCACAGCAAGCACCGCTGTAGACAATGTAGACAGTACTCCTTAGCCGTAACTGATATCCTATGGGAACATGAACTCGTTAAGCTTTCCCAACCAATTATCTCTCGGTGTTACACAATGCTAGACTAACCTCAAGGCTGTCAAAAACCTCCACGATGAGTCTTTACTTTTAGTCTTAACAAAATTATAACAACTCTCTTAAAATAAAATCGGTATTTCCCTTCATGTCTTAGTAGGTATGGGTTCTGTTCTAGTTTTGTCGTCGTCTTTTATAATTTTCTTCACCAACGGTCCTAATGTAAAACGTCCATCTTTTCTCAATGTCTCTTTCCCTCTCTTTTTTTCCCAACCCTCCCATTAACCAGGTCCACTCTCCCATTGGCCACAGCTTAAACAAGCGACCCTATTGGTCAAAACTTAAACTTAAAAGTAAACCAATAAATATTTATTCAAAAAGAAATGCATTAACAACATTACAATTTAGGAGCAATTCAATCACCTTTTAAATCTAATATCAATTAATTATAACAAATAAACTCAATAGTTCAAACAAGGGTATTACAAACAGGTAACTCTTTATCCACATTATAGCAGGAGGTGTAAAGCCATAACACCCTCTGTGTTCTGTTAGACAGGTAACTCTTTATCCACATTATAGTAGGGGGTGTAAAGCCATAACACCCTCTGTGTTCTGTTAGACAGGTAACTCTTTATCCACATTATAGCAGGAGGTGTAAAGCCATAACACCCTCTGTGTTCTGTTAGACAGGTAACTCTTTATCCACATTATAGCAGAGGGTGTAAAGCCATAACACCCTCTGTGTTCTGTTAGACAGGTAACTCTTTATCCACATTATAGCAGGGGGTGTAAAGCCATAACACCCTCTGTGTTCTGTTAGACAGGTAACTCTTTATCCACATTATAGCAGGGGGTGTAAAGCCATAACACCCTCTGTGTTCTGTTAGACAGGTAACTCTTTATCCACATTATAGCAGGGGGTGTAAAGCCATAACACCCTCTGTGTTCTGTTAGACAGGTAACTCTTTATCCACATCATAGCAGGGGGTGTAAAGCCATAACACCCTCTGTGTTCTGTTAGACAGGTAACTCTTTATCCACATCATAGCAGGGGGTGTAAAGCCATAACACCCTCTGTGTTCTGTTAGACAGGTAACTCTTTATCCACATTATAGCAGGGGGTGTAAAGCCATAACACCCTCTGTGTTCTGTTAGACAGGTAACTCTTTATCCACATTATAGCAGGAGGTGTAAAGCCATAACACCCTCTGTGTTCTGTTAGACAGGTAACTCTTTATCCACATTATAGCAGGGGGTGTAAAGCCATAACACCCTCTGTGTTCTGTTAGACAGGTAACTCTTTATCCACATTATAGCAGGGGGTGTAAAGCCATAACACCCTCTGTGTTCTGTTAGACAGGTAACTCTTTATCCACATTATAGCAGGAGGTGTAAAGCCATAACACCCTCTGTGTTCTGTTAGACAGGTAACTCTTTATCCACATTATAGCAGGGGGTGTAAAGCCATAACACCCTCTGTGTTCTGTTAGACAGGTAACTCTTTATCCACATTATAGCAGGGGGTGTAAAGCCATAACACCCTCTGTGTTCTGTTAGACAGGTAACTCTTTATCCACATTATAGCAGGAGGTGTAAAGCCATAACACCCTCTGTGTTCTGTTAGACAGGTAACTCTTTATCCACATTATAGCAGGGGGTGTAAAGCCATAACACCCTCTGTGTTCTGTTAGACAGGTAACTCTTTATCCACATTATAGCAGGGGGTGTAAAGCCATAACACCCTCTGTGTTCTGTTAGACAGGTAACTCTTTATCCACATTATAGCAGGGGGTGTAAAGCCATAACACCCTCTGTGTTCTGTTAGACAGGTAACTCTTTATCCACATTATAGCAGGGGGTGTAAAGCCATAACACCCTCTGTGTTCTGTTAGACAGGTAACTCTTTATCCACATTATAGCAGGGGGTGTAAAGCCATAACACCCTCTGTGTTCTGTTAGACAGGTAACTCTTTATCCACATTATAGCAGGGGGTGTAAAGCCATAACACCCTCTGTGTTCTGTTAGACAGGTAACTCTTTATCCACATTATAGCAGGGGGTGTAAAGCCATAACACCCTCTGTGTTCTGTTAGACAGGTAACTCTTTATCCACATTATAGCAGGGGGTGTAAAGCCATAACACCCTCTGTGTTCTGTTAGACAGGTAACTCTTTATCCACATTATAGCAGGGGGTGTAAAGCCATAACACCCTCTGTGTTCTGTTAGACAGGTAACTCTTTATCCACATTATAGCAGGGGGTGTAAAGCCATAACACCATCTGTGTTCTGTTAGACAGGTAACTCTTTATCCACATTATAGCAGGGGGTGTAAAGCCATAACACCCTCTGTGTTCTGTTAGACAGGTAACTCTTTATCCACATTATAGCAGGGGGTGTAAAGCCATAACACCCTCTGTGTTCTGTTAGACAGGTAACTCTTTATCCACATTATAGCAGGGGGTGTAAAGCCATAACAGATACGTTTTTCCATCAGCAGACTATGATCAATAATGTCATAAGCTGCACTGAAGTCTAACAATACAGCCACCACAATCATCTTATCATCAATTTCTCTCAGCCAATCATCAGTCATTTGTGTAAGTGCTGTGCTTGTTGAATGTCCTTCCCTATAAGTGGGGTGAAAGTCTGTTGTCAATTTGTTTGCTGTGAAATAGCATTGTATCTGGTCAAACACTTTTTCAGAAGTTTACTAAGGGTTGGTAACAGGCTTTACAGGGGCTTTACTATTGGGTAGCGGAATGACTTTAGCTTCCCTCCAGGCCTGAGGGCAACACACTTTCTAGTAGGCTTAGATTGAAGATATGGTAAATAGGAGTGGCAATATCGTCCGCTATTATCCTCAGTAATTTTCCATCCAGATTGTCAGACCCAGGTGGCTTGTCATTGTTGATAGCATTTCAGAATTTGGTCAGTTATTTTTAAAAAATTTTATATTTCTATTTCACCTTTATTTAACCAGGTAGGCTAGTTGAGAACACCTTTATTTAACCAGGTAGGCTAGTTGAGAACACCTTTATTTAACCAGGTAGGCTAGTTGAGAACACCTTTATTTAACCAGGTAGGCCAGTTGAGAACACCTTTATTTAACCAGGTAGGCTAGTTGAGAACACCTTTATTTAACCAGGTAGGTTAGTTGAGAACACCTTTATTTGACCAGGTAGGCTAGTTGAGAACACCTTTATTTAACCAGGTAGGCTAGTTGAGAACACCATTATTTAACCAGGTAGGCTAGTTGAGAACACCTTTATTTAACCAGGTAGGCTAGTTGAGAACACCTTTATTTAACCAGGTAGGCTAGTTGAGAACACCTTTATTTAACCAGGTAGGCTAGTTGAGAACACCTTTATTTAACCAGGTAGGCCAGTTGAGAACACCTTTATTTAACCAGGTAGGCTTGTTGAGAACACCTTTATTAACCAGGTAGGCTAGTTGAGAACACCTTTATTTAACCAGGTAGGCTAGTTGAGAACACCTTTATTTAACCAGGTAGGCTAGTTGAGAACACCTTTATTTAACCAGGTAGGCTAGTTGAGAACACCTTTATTTAACCAGGTAGGCTAGTTGAGAACACCTTTATTTAACCAGGTAGGCTAGTTGAGAACACCTTTATTTAACCAGGGAGGCTAGTTGAGAACACCTTTATTTAACCAGGGAGGCTAGTTGAGAACACCTTTATTTAACCAGGTAGGCTAGTTGAGAACACCTTTATTTAACCGGGTAGGCCAGTTGAGAACACCTTTATTTAACCAGGGAGGCTAGTTGAGAACACCTTTATTTAACCAGGTAGGCTAGTTGAGAACACCTTTATTTAACCAGGTAGGCTAGTTGAGAACACCTTTATTTAACCAGGTAGGCTAGTTGAGAACACCTTTATTTAACCAGGTAGGCTAGTTGAGAACACCTTTATTTAACCAGGTAGGCCAGTTGAGAACACCTTTATTTAACCAGGGAGGCTAGTTGAGAACACCTTTATTTAACCAGGTAGGCTAGTTGAGAACACCTATATTTAACCAGGTAGGCTAGTTGAGAACACCTTTATTTGACCAGGTAGGCTAGTTGAGAACACCTTTATTTAACCAGGTAGGCTAGTTGAGAACACCTTTATTTAACCAGGTAGGCTAGTTGAGAACACCTTTATTTAACCAGGTAGGCTAGTTGAGAACACCTTTATTTAACCAGGTAGGCTAGTTGAGAACACCTTTATTTAACCAGGTAGGCTAGTTGAGAACACCTTTATTTAACCAGGTAGGCTAGTTGAGAACACCTTTATTTAACCAGGTAGGCTAGTTGAGAACACCTTTATTTAACCAGGTAGGCTAGTTGAGAACACCTTTATTTAACCAGGTAGGCTAGTTGAGAACACCTTTATTTAACCAGGTAGGCTAGTTGAGAACACCTTTATTTAACCAGGTAGGCTAGTTGAGAACACCTTTATTTAACCAGGTAGGCTAGTTGAGAACACCTTTATTTAACCAGGTAGGCTAGTTGAGAACACCTTTATTTAACCAGGGAGGCTAGTTGAGAACACCTTTATTTAACCAGGGAGGCTAGTTGAGAACACCTTTATTTAACCAGGTAGGCTAGTTGAGAACACCTTTATTTAACCGGGTAGGCCAGTTGAGAACACCTTTATTTAACCAGGGAGGCTAGTTGAGAACACCTTTATTTAACCAGGTAGGCTAGTTGAGAACACCTTTATTTAACCAGGTAGGCTAGTTGAGAACACCTTTATTTAACCAGGTAGGCTAGTTGAGAACACCTTTATTTAACCAGGTAGGCCAGTTGAGAACACCTTTATTTAACCAGGTAGGTCAGTTGAGAACACCTTTATTTAACCAGGGAGGCTAGTTGAGAACACCTTTATTTAACCAGGTAGGCTAGTTGAGAACACCTTTATTTAACCAGGTAGGCTAGTTGAGAACACCTTTATTTAACCAGGGAGGCTAGTTGAGAACACCTTTATTTAACCAGGTAGGCTAGTTGAGAACACCTTTATTTAACCAGGTAGGCTAGTTGAGAACACCTTTATTTAACCAGGGAGGCTAGTTGAGAACACCTTTATTTAACCAGGGAGGCTAGTTGAGAACACCTTTATTTAACCAGGGAGGCTAGTTGAGAACACCTTTATTTAACCAGGGAGGCTAGTTGAGAACACCTTTATTTAACCAGGGAGGCTAGTTGAGAACACCTTTATTTAACCAGGGAGGCTAGTTGAGAACACCTTTATTTAACCAGGGAGGCTAGTTGAGAACACCTTTATTTAACCAGGGAGGCTAGTTGAGAACACCTTTATTTAACCAGGTAGGCCAGTTGAGAACACCTTTATTTAACCAGGGAGGCTAGTTGAGAACACCTTTATTTAACCAGGTAGGCTAGTTGAGAACACCTTTATTTAACCAGGTAGGCTAGTTGAGAACACCTTTATTTAACCAGGGAGGCTAGTTGAGAACACCTTTATTTAACCAGGTAGGCTAGTTGAGAACACCTTTATTTAACCAGGTAGGCTAGTTGAGAACACCTTTATTTAACCGGGTAGGCCAGTTGAGAACACCTTTATTTAACCAGGGAGGCTAGTTGAGAACACCTTTATTTAACCAGGTAGGCTAGTTGAGAACACCTTTATTTAACCAGGTAGGCTAGTTGAGAACACCTTTATTTAACCAGGTAGGCTAGTTGAGAACACCTTTATTTAACCAGGTAGGCTAGTTGAGAACACCTTTATTTAACCGGGTAGGCCAGTTGAGAACACCTTTATTTAACCAGGGAGGCTAGTTGAGAACACCTTTATTTAACCAGGTAGGCTAGTTGAGAACACCTTTATTTAACCAGGTAGGCTAGTTGAGAACACCTTTATTTAACCAGGTAGGCTAGTTGAGAACACCTTTATTTAACCAGGTAGGCTAGTTGAGAACACCTTTATTTAACCGGGTAGGCCAGTTGAGAACACCTTTATTTAACCAGGGAGGCTAGTTGAGAACACCTTTATTTAACCAGGTAGGCTAGTTGAGAACACCTTTATTTAACCAGGTAGGCTAGTTGAGAACACCTTTATTTAACCAGGTAGGCTAGTTGAGAACACCTTTATTTAACCAGGTAGGCCAGTTGAGAACACCTTTATTTAACCAGGGAGGCTAGTTGAGAACACCTTTATTTAACCAGGTAGGCTAGTTGAGAACACCTTTATTTAACCAGGTAGGCTAGTTGAGAACACCTTTATTTAACCAGGGAGGCTAGTTGAGAACACCTTTATTTAACCAGGTAGGCTAGTTGAGAACACCTTTATTTAACCAGGTAGGCTAGTTGAGAACACCTTTATTTAACCAGGGAGGCTAGTTGAGAACACCTTTATTTAACCAGGGAGGCTAGTTGAGAACACCTTTATTTAACCAGGGAGGCTAGTTGAGAACACCTTTATTTAACCAGGTAGGCTAGTTGAGAACACCTTTATTTAACCAGGGAGGCTAGTTGAGAACACCTTTATTTAACCAGGTAGGCTAGTTGAGAACACCTTTATTTAACCAGGGAGGCTAGTTGAGAACACCTTTATTTAACCAGGTAGGCTAGTTGAGAACACCTTTATTTAACCAGGTAGGCTAGTTGAGAACACCTTTATTTAACCAGGTAGGCTAGTTGAGAACACCTTTATTTAACCAGGTAGGCTAGTTGAGAACACCTTTATTTAACCGGGTAGGCCAGTTGAGAACACCTTTATTTAACCAGGGAGGCTAGTTGAGAACACCTTTATTTAACCAGGTAGGCTAGTTGAGAACACCTTTATTTAACCAGGTAGGCTAGTTGAGAACACCTTTATTTAACCAGGTAGGCTAGTTGAGAACACCTTTATTTAACCAGGTAGGCTAGTTGAGAACACCTTTATTTAACCAGGTAGGCCAGTTGAGAACACCTTTATTTAACCAGGGAGGCTAGTTGAGAACACCTTTATTTAACCAGGTAGGCTAGTTGAGAACACCTTTATTTAACCAGGTAGGCTAGTTGAGAACACCTTTATTTAACCAGGGAGGCTAGTTGAGAACACCTTTATTTAACCAGGTAGGCCAGTTGAGAACACCTTTATTTAACCAGGTAGGCTAGTTGAGAACACCTTTATTTAACCAGGTAGGCTAGTTGAGAACACCTTTATTTAACCAGGTAGGCTAGTTGAGAACACCTTTATTTAACCAGGTAGGCTAGTTGAGAACACCTTTATTTAACCAGGTAGGCTAGTTGAGAACACCTTTATTTAACCAGGTAGGCTAGTTGAGAACACCTTTATTTAACCAGGTAGGCTAGTTGAGAACACCTTTATTTAACCAGGGAGGCTAGTTGAGAACACCTTTATTTAACCAGGGAGGCTAGTTGAGAACACCTTTATTTAACCAGGTAGGCTAGTTGAGAACACCTTTATTTAACCGGGTAGGCCAGTTGAGAACACCTTTATTTAACCAGGGAGGCTAGTTGAGAACACCTTTATTTAACCAGGTAGGCTAGTTGAGAACACCTTTATTTAACCAGGTAGGCTAGTTGAGAACACCTTTATTTAACCAGGTAGGCTAGTTGAGAACACCTTTATTTAACCAGGTAGGCTAGTTGAGAACACCTTTATTTAACCAGGTAGGCCAGTTGAGAACACCTTTATTTAACCAGGGAGGCTAGTTGAGAACACCTTTATTTAACCAGGTAGGCTAGTTGAGAACACCTTTATTTAACCAGGTAGGCTAGTTGAGAACACCTTTATTTAACCATGGAGGCTAGTTGAGAACACCTTTATTTAACCAGGTAGGCTAGTTGAGAACACCTTTATTTAACCAGGTAGGCTAGTTGAGAACACCTTTATTTAACCAGGGAGGCTAGTTGAGAACACCTTTATTTAACCAGGTAGGCTAGTTGAGAACACCTTTATTTAACCAGGTAGGCTAGTTGAGAACACCTTTATTTAACCGGGTAGGCCAGTTGAGAACACCTTTATTTAACCAGGGAGGCTAGTTGAGAACACCTTTATTTAACCAGGTAGGCTAGTTGAGAACACCTTTATTTAACCAGGTAGGCTAGTTGAGAACACCTTTATTTAACCAGGTAGGCTAGTTGAGAACACCTTTATTTAACCAGGTAGGCTAGTTGAGAACACCTTTATTTAACCGGGTAGGCCAGTTGAGAACACCTTTATTTAACCAGGGAGGCTAGTTGAGAACACCTTTATTTAACCAGGTAGGCTAGTTGAGAACACCTTTATTTAACCAGGTAGGCTAGTTGAGAACACCTTTATTTAACCAGGTAGGCTAGTTGAGAACACCTTTATTTAACCAGGTAGGCTAGTTGAGAACACCTTTATTTAACCGGGTAGGCCAGTTGAGAACACCTTTATTTAACCAGGGAGGCTAGTTGAGAACACCTTTATTTAACCAGGTAGGCTAGTTGAGAACACCTTTATTTAACCAGGTAGGCTAGTTGAGAACACCTTTATTTAACCAGGTAGGCTAGTTGAGAACACCTTTATTTAACCAGGTAGGCCAGTTGAGAACACCTTTATTTAACCAGGGAGGCTAGTTGAGAACACCTTTATTTAACCAGGTAGGCTAGTTGAGAACACCTTTATTTAACCAGGTAGGCTAGTTGAGAACACCTTTATTTAACCAGGGAGGCTAGTTGAGAACACCTTTATTTAACCAGGTAGGCTAGTTGAGAACACCTTTATTTAACCAGGTAGGCTAGTTGAGAACACCTTTATTTAACCAGGGAGGCTAGTTGAGAACACCTTTATTTAACCAGGGAGGCTAGTTGAGAACACCTTTATTTAACCAGGGAGGCTAGTTGAGAACACCTTTATTTAACCAGGTAGGCTAGTTGAGAACACCTTTATTTAACCAGGTAGGCTAGTTGAGAACACCTTTATTTAACCGGGTAGGCTAGTTGAGAACACCTTTATTTAACCAGGGAGGCTAGTTGAGAACACCTTTATTTAACCAGGTAGGCTAGTTGAGAACACCTTTATTTAACCAGGTAGGCTAGTTGAGAACACCTTTATTTAACCAGGTAGGCTAGTTGAGAACACCTTTATTTAACCAGGTAGGCTAGTTGAGAACACCTTTATTTAACCGGGTAGGCCAGTTGAGAACACCTTTATTTAACCAGGGAGGCTAGTTGAGAACACCTTTATTTAACCAGGTAGGCTAGTTGAGAACACCTTTATTTAACCAGGTAGGCTAGTTGAGAACACCTTTATTTAACCAGGTAGGCTAGTTGAGAACACCTTTATTTAACCAGGTAGGCTAGTTGAGAACACCTTTATTTAACCAGGTAGGCCAGTTGAGAACACCTTTATTTAACCAGGGAGGCTAGTTGAGAACACCTTTATTTAACCAGGTAGGCTAGTTGAGAACACCTTTATTTAACCAGGTAGGCTAGTTGAGAACACCTTTATTTAACCAGGGAGGCTAGTTGAGAACACCTTTATTTAACCAGGTAGGCTAGTTGAGAACACCTTTATTTAACCAGGTAGGCTAGTTGAGAACACCTTTATTTAACCAGGGAGGCTAGTTGAGAACACCTTTATTTAACCAGGGAGGCTAGTTGAGAACACCTTTATTTAACCAGGGAGGCTAGTTGAGAACACCTTTATTTAACCAGGGAGGCTAGTTGAGAACACCTTTATTTAACCAGGGAGGCTAGTTGAGAACACCTTTATTTAACCAGGGAGGCTAGTTGAGAACACCTTTATTTAACCAGGGAGGCTAGTTGAGAACACCTTTATTTAACCAGGGAGGCTAGTTGAGAACACCTTTATTTAACCAGGTAGGCCAGTTGAGAACACCTTTATTTAACCAGGGAGGCTTGTTGAGAACACCTTTATTTAACCAGGTAGGCTAGTTGAGAACACCTTTATTTAACCAGGTAGGCTAGTTGAGAACACCTTTATTTAACCAGGGAGGCTAGTTGAGAACACCTTTATTTAACCAGGTAGGCTAGTTGAGAACACCTTTATTTAACCAGGTAGGCTAGTTGAGAACACCTTTATTTAACCAGGGAGGCTAGTTGAGAACACCTTTATTTAACCAGGGAGGCTAGTTGAGAACACCTTTATTTAACCAGGGAGGCTAGTTGAGAACACCTTTATTTAACCAGGGAGGCTAGTTGAGAACACCTTTATTTAACCAGGGAGGCTAGTTGAGAACACCTTTATTTAACCAGGGAGGCTAGTTGAGAACACCTTTATTTAACCAGGGAGGCTAGTTGAGAACACCTTTATTTAACCAGGGAGGCTAGTTGAGAACACCTTTATTTAACCAGGTAGGCTAGTTGAGAACACCTTTATTTAACCAGGTAGGCTAGTTGAGAACACCTTTATTTAACCAGGTAGGCTAGTTGAGAACACCTTTATTTAACCAGGTAGGCTAGTTGAGAACACCTTTATTTAACCAGGTAGGCTAGTTGAGAACACCTTTATTTAACCAGGTAGGCTAGTTGAGAACACCTTTATTTAACCAGGTAGGCTAGTTGAGAACAAGTTCTCATTTGCAACTGCGACCTGGCCAAGATAAAGCATAGCAGTGTGAGCATACAACAAAGAGTTACACATGGAGTAAACAATTAACAAGTCAATAACACAGTAGAAAACAAAGGGGGGGTCTATATACAATGTGTGCAAAAGGCATGAGGAGGTAGGCAAATAATTACAATTTTGCAGATTAACACTGGAGTGATAAAAGCATACAAGTCGCAGTGGTGGGTGGTATAAGGTGCTTTAGTGACAAAACGGATGGCACTGTGATAGACTGCATCCAGTTTGCTGAGTAGAGTGTTGGAAGCCATTTTGTAGATGACATCGCCGAAGTCGAGGATCGGTAGGATAGTCAGTTTTACTAGGGTAAGCTTGGCGGCTTGAGTGAAGGAGGCTTTGTTGCGGAATAGAAAGCCGACTCTTGATTTGATTTTCGATTGGAGATGTTTGATATGAGTCTGGAAGGAGAGTTTGCAGTCTAGCCAGACACCTAGGTACTTATAGACGTCCACATATTCTAGGTCGGAACCATCCAGGGTGGTGATGCTAGTCGGGCATGCAGGTGCAGGCAGCGACCGGTTGAAAAGCATGCATTTGGTTTTACTAGCGTTTAAGAGCAGTTGGAGGCCACGGAAGGAGTGTTGTATGGCATTGAAGCTTGTTTGGAGGTTAGATAGCACAGTGTCCAAAGACGCTGAATATGTACAGTAGAGTTGGTGGTTGTAAATGAAAAAATCATTAAAGTACTGGGCAATATCAGTGGGTTTCTTCTGACTCAATGAATGATGGAGCTGAGTTTGCCTATTTTGCCCAAAATGTAATTTAAGGACCCAATGCATTTTTGTTCCTGTATAGTTTCTTCTTCTTTTTATTCAGTTTAGTGAAGGCAAAGGGTGGCTACTTTGAAGAATCGCAAATCTAAAATATATATTGATTTGTTGGTTACTACATGATTCCATATGTGTTATTTCATAGTGTTGATGTCTTCTACTACTATTCTACAATGTAGAAAATAGTAAAAATAAAGAAAAACCCTTGAATGAGTAGATGTGTCCAAACTTTTGACTGGTGCTGGTACATATTTATTTTTTCACTGATGTGTTATCATGCTCTGTGTCTGGCTGTGCTCTGTGTCTGGCTGTGCTCTGTGTCTGGCTGTGCACTGTGTCTGGCTGTGCCCTGTGTCTGGCCTTGCTCTGTGTCTGGCTGTGCTCTGTGTCTGGCTGTGCCCTGCGTCTGGCTGTGCCCTGTGTCTGGCTGTGCTCTGAGTCTGGCTGTGCTCTGTGTCTGGCTGTGCTCTGAGTCTGGCTGTGCCCTGTGTCTGGCTGTGCCCTGTGTCTGGCTGTGCTCTGTGTCTGGCTGTGCTCTGTGTCTGGCTGTGTTAATATCTACTGCAGCCCTCATCCTCCACATACAACACCCGTTCTGCCAGCCACATTCTGTTAAAGGTCCCCAAAGCACACATCCCTGGGTCGCTCCTCTTTTCAGTTTGCTGCAGCTAGCGACTGGAACGATCTGCAACAAACACTCAAACTGGACAGGTTTATCTCCATCTCTTCATTCATAGACTCAATCATGGACACTCTTACTGACAGTTGTGGCTGCTTTGCGTGATGTATTGTTGTCTCTAACTTCTTGCCCTTTATGCTGTTGTCTGTGCTGTTGTCTGTGCCCAATAATTTTCGTACCATGTTTTGTGCTGCTACCATGTTGTGTTGCTACCATGTTGTTATGTTGTGTTGCTATCATGCCGTGTTGTCATGTGTTACTGCCTTGCTAGGTTGTTGTCTTAGGTCTCTTTAAGTAGTGTTGCCTCTCGTGGTGATCTGTGTTTTGTCCTATATTTATATTGACCCTTTATTTTTAACCCGTCCCTGCAGGAGGCCTTTTGGTAGGCCGTCATTGTAAATAAGAAGTTGTTAACGGACTTGCCTAGTTATAAAAATAAAATAGCAGAGACTTACCCCGATGCTGCCAGTGGCTTGCGGCTATCAAGAATGATGCTTACGGTGACCAAAGAGCAGAAGGATTTTCAGGCTGAATGGATGGGGAATCCATTTCGACAAAAGCTGAGAAGTGGTGCGATACCATCATTTTCCCCCCTTCACAAGAAAACGGATAATTCTCGATTAGAGGTACTTAACAAGCTTGCAAGTCTAGCTGGACGTTACTGTCCTGTATTGAACTCTGAAAGCCATCAGCTAAATGATATAGCCGTCAATCAACTTTACCTTTGACATTGAAGAGGTGGTAGCAACAGTAAACGTTTGTTCGTTCTATCTTTGATTCACGCTAACTAATGCTAGCAAATAAGACTAACTCAATTGAAACGTGGTTTCATGGTTGAACATCAGCATGTAGCTAATAGATGCTCCATCGGCAAATTTGTGTTGATGAAAGGAATCACATGAAGCCATTGTAGTCTAGTCAGTTCTTACGGTTCTACCCAAAGGATTATGTTGTTAGCGTCAGCTTCCTATTCAAAAAAGCCTTGGGGGAGGGACGGAAGGATGAAGCATCGCCCCACACAAATTGTAGACTTTCAGAGATTGGAAAAAATGTGTTGACTTGTATATTTAGCAATGAATTTACCCATAGGAACATCACTGAAAGACTTCCAATGACTCTATCGAACAGGGACAACCATGTCTAGTCGTGACCAAAAGTTGAGAATGACACAAATATAAATTTTCAAAGTCTGCTGCCTCAGTTTGTATGATGGTAATTTGCATATACTCCAGAATGTTATGAAGAGTGATCAGATGAATTGCAAATGATTGCAAAGTCCCTCTTTGCCATGCAAATGAACTGAATCCCCCAAAAACATTTCCGCTGCATTTCATCCCTGCCACAAAAGGACCAGCTGAGATCATATCAGTGATTCTCTCGTTAACACAGGTGTGAGTGTTGACGAGGACATGGCTGGAGATCACTCTGTCATGCTGATCGAGTTCGCATAACAGACTGGAAGCTTCAAAAGGAGGGTGGTGCTTGGAAACATTGTTCTTCCTCTGTCAACCATGGTAACCTGCAAGGAAACACGTGCCGTCATCATTGCACAGCACAAAAAGGGCTTCGGAGGCAAGGATATTGCTGCCAATACGATTGCAACTAAATCAAACATTTATCAGATCATCAAGAACTTCAAGGAGAGCAGTTCAATTGTTTTGAAGGCGGCTTCAGGTCGCCCAAGAAAGTCCAGCAAGCGCCAGGACCGTCTCCTAAAGTTGATTCAGCTGTGGGATCGGGGCACCACCAGTACAGAGCTTGTTCAGGAATGGCAGCAGGCAGGTGTTAGTGCATCTGCACGCACAGTGAGCAAAGACTTTTGGAGGATGGCCTGGTGTCAAGAAGGGCAGCAAAGAAGCCACTTCTCTCCAGGAAAAACATCAGGGACAGACTGATATTCTGCAAAAGGTACAGTGATTGGACTGCTGAGGACTGGGGTAAAGTCATTTTCTCTGATGAATCCCCTTTCCGATTGTTTGGGGCATCCGGAAAAAAGCTTGTCCGGAGAAGACAGGTGAGTGCTACCATCAGTCCTGTGTCATGCCAACAGTAAATCATCCTGAGACCATTCATGTGTAGGGTAGCTTCTCAGCCAAGGAAGTGGGCTCACTCACAATTTTGCCTAAGAACACAGTCATGAATAAAGAATGGTACTAACACATCCTCCGAGAGCAACTTCTCTCAACCATCCAGGAACAGTTTGGTGACGAACAATGCCTTTTCCAGCATGATGGAGCACCATGCCATAAGGCAAAAGTGATAACTAATTGGCTCGGGGAACAAAACATCGATATTTTGGTTCCATGGCCAGAAAACTCTCCAGACCTTTATCCCATTGAGAACTTGTGGTCCACCTTAAGAGGCGGGTGGACAAACAAAAAACCACAAATTCTGACAAACTCCAAACATTGATTATGCAAGAATGGGCTGCCATCAGTCAGGATGTGGCCCAGAAGTTAATTGACAGCATGCCAGGGCAGATTGCAGAGGTCCTAAAAAAGAAGGGTCAACACTGCAAATATTGACTCTTTGCATCAACTTAATGTAATTGTCAATAAAAGCCTTTGACACTTATGAAATGCTTGTAATTATACTTCAGTATCCATAGTACCATCTGACAAAAATATCTAAAGACACTGAAGCAGCAAACCTTGTGGAAATTAATATTTGTGTCATTCTCAAAACTTTTGGCCGTGACTGTACACCCACAAAAACATACAGTGCAAATCAGTATAACATGGAAATACCTCAGACATGACGAAAACAAGCCCAGATTCTCCTTTTAATGTACATAACTAATTACAACATCTCTTTAACGAACCTCATTAGTTACAACACCTCTTTATCATACCTCATTAATTACATCTCTTTAACGTACCTCATTAGTTACAACACCTCTTTATCATACCTCATTAATTACATCTCTTTAACGTACCTCATTAGTTACAACACCTCTTTATCATACCTCATTAATTACATCTCTTTAACGTACCTCATTAGTTACAACACCTCTTTATCATACCTCATTAATTACAACACCTCTAATACTGTAAGATATAAAACGCTAGACTGAGATATTACTTTCCTTTTTATTAATATTAGATCAACAAAAAAAAATCAGTTTTTATTTTTTAATACATTTGATTATTTTATTCTAAAAACACTGTTCATTATGGGGTGTTGTGTGTAGATTGAAGAGGAAAATTATTTCATACATTTTAGACTGGGTTGTAAAAAAAAATGGTGGGAAAAATCATGGGGTCTGAATACTTTCTGAGTGTCTCCTTATTTATTACATCACAGTGAAGTTGTCTATTTTTTTGGGCACTGGTGTTCATTAAATCAATCAATCATTGAGTCTAACAAAAATCGCACAAAAAAGGACATTTTCTACCACTCAATAATCTGAATGAAATAAATCTACTACAATGATTTATAGCATCAATACAATAAAAAGGTATGACAGAGTAGGAAGCAACTCTATGTCAACTCTTTGAATACATTAAAACACATGTTGAGGCACCTATCAGTTATCAACATCAAAAAGCATTTACATTTGAATTTATTCAGACTTTATCCACATGTTGTTATGTTACAGCCTTATTCTATAATGGATTAAAACAACAAAGAATCCCCATCAATCTACACATAATACCTAAGTATTCAGACATCCTGTTACCATTGATCATACTTTAGATGTTTCTACAACGTGATTAGAGTCCACCCACGTTGGTAAATTCAATTGATTGAACATGATTTGGAAAGGCACACACTTGTCTATATAAAGGTCCCACAGTTGTCAGTGCATGTCAGAGCAAAAAAATCAAGCCATGAGGTCAAAGGAATTGTCCGTAGAGCTCAGAGACAGGATTGTGTCGAGGCACAGATCTGGGGAAGGGTACCAAAACATTTCTGCAGCATTGAAGGTCCCCCAAGGACACAGTGGCCTCCATCATTATTAAATGGAGAAATTTGGAACCACTAAGACTCTTCCTAAAATGAGCAATCAGGGGACAAGGGCCTTGGTCAGGGAGGCGACAAAGAACCAGACGGTCACTCTGACAGAGCTCTAGAGTTCCTCTGTGGAGATGGGAGAACCTTCAAGAAGGACAACCATCTCTGCAGCACTCCACCGATCAGGCCTTTATGGTAGAGTGGCCAGACGGAAGCCACACCTAAGTAAAAGGCACACGACAGCCCGTTTAGAGTTTGCCAAAGGCACCTAAAGGACTCTCAGACCATGAGAAACAAGATTCTCTGGTCTGATGAAACCAAGAATGAACTCCTTGGCCTGAATGCCAAGTGTCACGTCTGGAGGAAACCTGGCACCATCCCTACGGTGAAGCATGGTTGTGGCAGCATCATGCTGTGGGGATGTTTTTCAGCAGAAGGGACTGGGAGACTGGTGATGGTCAAGGGAAAGATGAACGGAGCCAAGTACAGAGAAATCCTTGATGAAAACCTGCTCCAGAGCGTTCAGGTCCTCAGACTGGGGCGAAGGTTCACCTTCCAACAGGACAATTCTCTGAATGTCCTTTAGTGGCCCAGCAAGAGCCTGACTCGAACCCGATCGAACATCTCTGGAGAGACCTGAAAATAGCTGTGCAGCGACACTCCCCATCCAACCTGACAGAGCTTGAGAGGATCTGCAGAGAAGAATGGGAGAAACTCCTCAAATACAGGTGTGCCAAGCTGGAATTTATAAATATATGGTTAACCTTTATTTAACTAGGCAAGTCATACCCAAGAAGACTTGAGGTTGTAATCGCTGCCAAAAGGTGCTTCAACAAAGTACTGAGTAAAGGGGTCTGAATATTTACGTAAATGTTTTCATTTGTTGCTTTTTTATAAATTTGCAAACATTTCAGAAAAACTGTTTTTGCTTTGTCATTATGGGATATTGTGATGTCATTATGGGGTATTGTGATGTCATTATGGGGTATCGTGATGTCAATATGGGATATTGGGTCTAGATTGATGAGGAAAAAAAGCTATTTAATCCATTTTAGAATAAGGCTGTAACGTAACAAAATGATGGAAAAGTCAAGGGGTCTGAATACTTTCTGAAGGCTCTGAAAATAAAGAGTGCAAAAACATACATGTCCTACACAGCACTTCATCGCACTGCTCCCCCTTCATCACGATTCAGTTAATTTAGCGCAAAATGGCCTCTCAGACCGCACAACTCAGTAGTCAACTATCAACACAGAAAGTTAAGAATTACACATATTATTCAGAATCCCTCCTAAATTAAGAATCCCTCCTAGTCCTTAAAACCTATTGCACTTCACACATCACAGTCCTTAAAACATATAGCAATTTTCACCAGCGAATGGTTATGACATCACCAACTAATGGGCAGGGCTTAACATTCAGGCCTGCGAGCTGGCAACTTCTGCCGAGCTCACCGGGCCAATTAAAACCAGCTTTCACATGACCCATTTGGCCCAGTACATTTCCAAACTACAAAACAGAAAATAATGATTTATATTTGGATTTAATTCTTGACAATCTTCCTGACGTCTGACGATTCACACTTGTTATCAACTAGCATTTGGTTTCCAAGCTGAGGCAAAGCCTGAAATTCCATCTGGAGTAAGCCCCGTCACAGTATGGCCTAGATACTCGCGTCAGTTGCAAAGAAAAGCCATATCTCAGACTGGCCAATAAAAATAAAATATTAAGATGGGCAAAAGAACACAGACACTGGACAGAGGAACTCTGCCTAGAAGGCCGTTTCCAGCTACAATAGTCATGTCTACACTGTATTTCTGATCAATTTGATGTAATTTTAAAAAAGGTACAAAAAAAAGTGCTTTTCTTTAACACACACACACACACACACACACACACACACACACAAATAATTGTTTAAAAAAACAGATTTACATTCCAGATGATCTATGTGGTTTATTTATCAGCTGAATATCAACTGTCAGATGGTGAGAGCTCTCAACTCCTCAGCTGGGTGGAAAGAAGTGTGTTCTAATAAGCCCAGTCACTGGGCAACATTCCTAAATGCTGTGTTCTAATAAACCCAGTCACAGGGCAACATTCCTATATGCTGTGTTCTAATAAACCCAGTCACAGGGCAACATTCCTAAATTATGTGTTCACAAGATTTTACTATGCTAGTGGGAGTTTATTCATACCTTAAACAAGCAACAAGATCATATTTAGAGTCTGATCTAGCTAATGATTCACCCATTGGGGTAAACAATGCAGAGGATAAATCCCATGCTTCAGCCATGTAGCCACCATGCTGTGTCAGACAGGAGACCATGTAGTCACCATGCTGTATCAGACAGGAGACCATGTAGTCCCCATGTAGTCACCATGCTGTATCAGACAGGAAACCATGTAGTCACCATGCTGTATCAGACAGGGAACCATGTAGTCACCATGCTGTATAAGACAGGAGACCATGTAGTCACAATGCTGTATCAGACAGGAGACCATGTAGTCACCATGCTGTATCAGACAGGAGACCATGTAGTCACCATGTAGTCACCATGCTGCATCACACAGGAGACAATGTAGCCACCATGCTGTATCAGACATGAGACCATGTAGTCACCATGCTGTATCAGACAGGAGACCATGTAGTCACCATGCTGTATCAGACAGGAGACCATGTAGTCACCATGCTGTATCAGACAGGAGACCATGTAGTCACCATGTAGTTACCATGCTGCATCAGACAGGAGACCATGTAGTCACCATGCTGCATCAGACATGAGACCATGTAGTCACCATGCTGTATCAGACAGGAGGCCATGTAGTCCCCATGTAGCCACCATGCTGCATCAGACAGGAGACCATGTAGTCACCATGCTGTATCAGACAGGAGACCATGTAGTCACCATGCTGCATCAGACAGGAGACCATGTAGTCACCATGTAGTCACCATGCTGCATCAGACAGGAGACCATGTAGTCACCATGCTGCATCAGACAGGAGACCATGTAGTCACCATGCTGTATCACACAGGAGACCATGTAGTCACCATGCTGCATCAGACAGGAGACCATGTAGTCACCATGCTGCATCAGACAGGAGACCATGTAGTCACCATGTAGTTACCATGCTGCATCAGACAGGAGACCATGTAGTCACCATGTAGTCACCATGCTGCATCAGACAGGAGACCATGTAGTCACCATGCTGTATCAGACAGGAGACCATGTAGTCACCATGTAGTCACCATGCTGACACAGACAGGAGACCATGTAGTCACCATGCTGTATCAGACAGGAGACCATGTAGTCACCATGCTGCATCAGACAGGAGACCATGTAGTCACCATGTAGTTACGATGCTGCAGCAGACAGGAGACCATGTAGTCACCATGCTGCATCAGACAGGAGACCATGTAGTCACCATGTAGTTACCATGCTGAATCAGACAGGAGACCATGTAGTCACCATGTAGTCACCATGCTGCATCAGACAGGAGACCATGTAGTCACCATGCTGCATCAGACAGGAGACCATGTAGTCACCATGTAGTCACCATGCTGCAACAGACAGGAGACCATGTAGTCACCATGTAGTCACCATGCTGCAACAGACAGGAGACCATGTAGTCACCATGCTGTATCAGACAGGAGACCATGTAGTCACCATGCTGCATCAGACAGGAGACCATGTAGTCACCATGCTGTATCAGACAGGAGACCATGTAGTCACCATGTAGTCACCATGCTGCATCAGACAGGAGACCATGTAGTCACCATGTAGTCACCATGCTGTATCAGACAGGAGACCATGTAGTCACCATGCT
Source organism: Oncorhynchus kisutch (assembly GCF_002021735.2). Lineage (NCBI taxonomy): Eukaryota > Metazoa > Chordata > Actinopteri > Salmoniformes > Salmonidae > Oncorhynchus > Oncorhynchus kisutch. The sequence continues at coordinate 127,889 of NW_022262551.1, forward strand.
GCATCAGACAGGAGACCATGTAGTCACCATGCTGCATCAGACAGGAGACCATGTAGTCCCCATGCTGCATCAGACAGGAGACCATGTAGTCACCATGCTGTATCAGACAGGAGACCATGTAGTCACCATGTAGTCACCATGCTGCATCAGATAGGAGACCATGTAGTCACCATGCTGCATCAGACAGAAGACCATGTAGTCACCATGTAGTCACCATGGTGTATCAGGCTACAGGTGATAATGCTTATTTTTAAAATAGCATACCGGCCTCTAATAAGCACCATTTACTATATAGGCCCTGAAGATATTACATTTCATCAATATGTTATTGGGCTAATTTATGACATTTTCTTTAAAGGTTAAGGCTATATGTCCTCACTGAGAGGGGTGGCTTTACTTTTGTTCTCCAAACAACCAGTGTAAATATCAGATTGTATAGTTGGCTATATAGAAATTAAAAAAGGGCCCAGACATGAAATCACCCATGATTCAAATTGTGTGTGCATAACTTGGCCCAGCCAGTCATTTTCTCATTCGGGACAGTAGTTTTCCACTTGGTACTGGAAAGGTGTGCCACTGACAAATGTACCTGAATGTCAAGCCCTGAATGGTTAGTGGTTTATGATTCTAACACTTTATAGGGGCAATACACATGCGTCTGTACAGAAACACACCCCCTACAGACTAACATATATAAAACAACATTATTGCACATATAATAGAAAGATGATCTCCTATGAAGTAGAGGATAACTAAGTACTGAACAGGAACAAGTAGTAATGTGGTAGTCATGACTACAACTATACGGACTAAAATAGTAATGTGGTAGTCATGACTACGACTATATGGACTAAAATAGTAATGTGGTAGTCATGACGACAACAACATGGACTAAAGCAGTAACCTGGTAACCATGACGACAACAACATGGACTAAAGTAGTAACGTGGCAGTCATGACGACAACAACATGGACTAAAGCAGTAACCTGGTAACCATGACGACAACAACATGGACTAAAGCAGTAACCTGGTAACCATGACGACAACAACATGGACTAAAGTAGTAACGTGGTAGTCATGACGACAACTATATGGACTAAAGCAGTAACGTGGTAGTCATGACGACAACTCCATGGACTAAAGTAGTAACTGTACGGCTTAGCATAACAACTCAACCACATACTAGATTTACTCACTTATTATGCTTGGTGTCCAGTGTACTATTGGTTCTTATTGTTATTGCTCCTCTCTGATGAGATAAACAACAAAATAACCATCAGAACAATGCCACACTCTATCCTCTCCTCCTCCACCACCACACTGACTCATCTTCTCCTCTCCTTCTCTCTCTCCTTCTACTTTCTTCTCTCCTCCTCTCTCTCTCTCTTCTCCTAACTCCCTCTCCTCTCTTCTCTTCTCTTCTCCTCTCCTCTCCTCTAAAGCTGTAGTTCTTCAAGTAATAGCGGCTGGGCCATCTCGCTCTGCCTGCTGGGTAGTTGTCGGAGCGTCATCTGTTTGACGATAACCACCAGGAACCCTGTCACCATGACAACCCCCAGGACCACGCCCAGGGCGGTGGCGAAGGAAGGCTGGTATCTGCCCTCCAGCGGGGTGGAGTGTGTGGGGGGGGAGGGCTCGGAGAGGAGGTCCATAACCCGGGCTAGAGAACCATTGTTGGGGCGGGGCCGGACAGACAGGATGTGACACATGAGGGGGTAGAGGTCAACGGAACGCATGGAACTCTTCACGTAGTCCTGACGGAAGGCGGGGCCACGCGCCACCAAGACAGGATGCATGCTGGGTAGGGTGTTGTCGTAGCCGTGGTTACCCACTGTGAAACAGAGAGAGAACAGCATTAAATAGGATTAAAACATGTAGAACACGTTTACTGTTAATTAGCTGTCATTGTGGACTGAATCCTAATATTGGTAACTCTAAATGTTTAACGGACAGCCTAAAGATCTGGATTTGTGAAAGTCTGAGAGTTACAATAATACTGCATATTTCAAAATTGGAATTTAGTTGATCTAGTATTTCCTTACACATGTGTGGTCCTGTGGTTCTGTTCTGGGTGATGGTCCAGCCCTCCTTGGCCTCGATAATTATGGGCATGATCCTGTTGTTGTGACGGTAGTGGAGACGCTCGGGGATCTGCTCCCTCCTATACACCACCATGTTGGGATTGGCCTCAACCAGCGCACTGTACACCTCCTCTAACTTACCTACAGGACAGGTGAGACAGTTACTATACACCTCCTCTAATGTACCTACAGGAAATGTGGGACAGTCCCTTCTCTAGGCAGCATCCCCAGGATTTTACCGTCTCTAGGTAGCATCCCCAGGATCTTACCTCCTCTAGGTAGCATCCCCAGGATGTTACCTCCTCTAGGTAGCATCCCCAGGATCTTACCGTCTCTAGGTAGTACCTCCTCTAGGCAGCATCCCCAGGATCTTACCTCCTCTAGGCAGCATCCCCAGGATCTTACCGTCTCTAGGCAGCATCCCCAGGATCTTACCGTCTCTAGGCAGCATCCCCAGGATCTTACCGTCTCTAGGCAGCATCCCCAGGATCTTACCGTCTCTAGGCAGCATCCCCAGGATCTTACCGTCTCTAGGCAGCATCCCCAGGATCTTACCGTCTCTAGGCAGCATCCCCAGGATCTTACCGTCTCTAGGTAGCATCCCCAGGATCGTACCTCCTCTAGGTAGCATCCCCAGGATCGTACCTCCTCTAGGTAGTACCTCCTCTAGGCAGCATCCCCAGGATCTTACCGTCTCTAGGTAGCATCACCAGGATCTTACAGTCTCTAGGTAATACCCCCTCTAGGCAGCATCCCCAGGATCTTACCTCCTCTAGGCAGCATCCCCAGGATCTTACCTCCTCTAGGCAGCATCCCCAGGATCTTACCTCCTCTAGGCAGCATCCCCAGGATCTTACCTCCTCTAGGCAGCATCCCCAGGATCTTACCTCCTCTAGGCAGCATCCCCAGGATCTTACCTCCTCTAGGCAGCATCCCCAGGATCTTACCTCCTCTAGGCAGCATCCCCAGGATCTTACCTCCTCTAGGCAGCATCCCCAGGATCTTACCTCCTCTAGGCAGCATCCCCAGGATCTTACCGTCTCTAGGCAGTATCCCCACCACAGGACTCTTGTCCACCCAGGTGTAGAGGTCTCTGTCCAGGTATTGGTCCAGCTCAATCACCTTGTCTTTGGAGAGCTGGGTCATGCCATGATCACTGGTCACAATCAGGTTCACACTTTCGTACAGACCTAGGAATGCAGTCAAAACACAACTAATTACATTTAAATTGACCAATAATTAAATATTTATTTTGTGAATTGATCAATTACATGCGTTTCTTGCTAAATTGATTAAAGCACAAGGTAATCTTTCTAAATTGGGTCGTGCATCATCAGCTCCTCTTGTCGTGTCAGTCATTGCAGACCTTAGAGAGTTATGTATAGCTGGTCAGAAATGTCCAGATTAACTATCCCAGTCAGCTCATGTTTTTTAGCCCATAGATTTTGTAGTAATGTTCGAGTGTCTCAAATATCACGAGTACACATAAAACATGGCAAAATACATAGAATTGCATGAAAATATGCTTTAAAACTGCAAAATGTTCTCTGTACCCCATGACAAAATGTTCTCTGTACCCCATGACAAAATGTTCTCTGTACCCCCATGACAAAATGTTCTCTGTACCCCATGACAAAATGTTCTCTGTACCCCCATGACAAACTGTTCTCTGTACCCCCATGACAAACTGTTCTCTGTACCCCCATGACAAACTGTTCTCTGTACCCCCATGACAAACTGTTCTGTACCCCCATGACAAACTATTCTCTGTACCCCCATGACAAACTATTCTCTGTACCCCCATGACAAACTGTTCTCTGTACCCCCATGACAAAATGTGCTCTGTACCCCCATGACAAACTGTTCTCTGTACCCCCATGACAAACTGTTCTCTGTACCCCCATGACAAACTGTTCTCTGTACCCCCATGACAAACTGTTCTCTGTACCCCATGACAAACTGTTCTCTGTACCCCCATGACAAACTGTTCTCTGTACCCCCATGACAAACTGTTCTCTGTACCCCCATGACAAACTGTTCTCTGTACCCCCATGACAAACTGTTCTCTGTACCCCCATGACAAACTGTTCTCTGTACCCCCATGACAAACTGTTCTCTGTACCCCATGACAAAATGTTCTCTGTACCCCCATGACAAAATGTTCTCTGTACCCCATGACAAAATGTGTAGAATAGCAGGAAATAAGATGTAAACCTGCAACATGTTCTCTCTGCCAACAAGAGGGGGGTGAACAGTTTAATACTGGAAGGGGGGTGAACAGTTTAATACTGGAAGGGGGGTGAACAGTTTAATACTGGAAGGGGGGGGTGAACAGTTTAATACTGGAAGGGGGGGGTGAACAGTTTAATGCTGGAAGGGGGGGGTGAACAGTTTAATGCTGGAAGGGGGAGGGTGAACAGTTTAATACTGGAAGGGGGGGTGAACATTTTAATGCTGGAAGGGGGGGTGAACAGTTTAATACTGGAAGGGGGGGTGAACAGTTTAATACTGGAAGGGGGGGTGAACAGTTTAATGCTGGAAGGGGGGGTGAACAGTTTAATGCTGGAAGGGGGGGTGAACAGTTTAATGCTGGAAGGGGGGGTGAACAGTTTAATGCTGGAAGGGGGGGTGAACAGTTTAATGCTGGAAGGGGGGGTGAACAGTTTAATGCTGGAAGGGGGGGTGAACAGTTTAATGCTGGAAGGGGGGGTGAACAGTTTAATGCTGGAAGGGGGGGTGAACAGTTTAATACTGGAAGGGGGGGTGAACAGTTTAATGCTGGAAGGGGGGGTGAACAGTTTAATACTGGAAGGGGGTGAACAGTTTAATACTGGAAGGGGGGTGAACAGTTTAATACTGGAAGGGGGGGGGGGGGGTGAACAGTTGTCACAGTGCTTGTGCCTATACAAATAGACATTGCAGGGGGGAACATTATGATCTAGATAAGGGGTTGCTAATGTATAATGTACATAGGCAGCAGGTACAGACCCATCTTGCGCAGCTCATTGCGGAGGAAGCCCAGCTTGTCGTCGATATCAGCAATGACCGCGTCCATTAGAGGGTTCTCTGGGCCCAGATTGTGACCGCTCTCGTCAGGCTCCTCCCAGTATAACACGCCAAAGTCCACACCCCCCTGCACAGACCGAACCCCCTCCCCTGGCCTCTCCCCCATCAGCCAGGCTACCATCGTCTCCACGCGCCTCTCGAAGCTCAGCGATGCGTTGTACGGAAGGTAGCGTGACGGGTACGCCCCCCCGATCTCCACGTCCGACCCCGGCCACATCACCCCGCCGCTCCGCCCACCCTGCTTCTGATTGGTCACCCACAGAGGCTCTGCCCCAGCCCACCAGCGTGGCTCGTAGGCGCTATGCGTCTCCATGGAGAAGGAGGCGTTAAGGTCTGGGTCGTACATCTCGTTACCCACGATGCCATGCGTCTCGGCATGCAGCCCGGTGACCAGGGTGTAGTGGTCAGGGAAGGTTTTAGTGATGTAGGTGTTCTCAACCTGCTCAACTATTGACCCTTCCTCCATCAGGGCATGGAAGTTAGGGGTGGGGACACGGTCCACGTAGTCCCAGCGGAACCCATCGAAGGACAGCAGCAGTAGCTTGGGGCGAGCCCCTCTGGTGGCCTGGTGGTGAGGATGGAGTGGGTGTCCTGGGGTATAGAGAGAGGAGAGGATAATGTTAGAATGACAACAGGCAACATAAAGCCTGCAACAAGAGGGACCAACACTGCTAGTAAAGGGGTAGGCAATGTATATCTCTTGCATTTTCCCTTGCTCCCTGGTCCTTGACCCTACTTCATGCACCCTGCCCCATGCTCCCTGGTCCTTGACCCTCACCCATGCTCCCTACCCCATGCTCCCTGGTCCTTGACCCTACTCCATGCTCCCTGGTCCTTGACCCTACTCCATGCTCCCTGCCCCATGCTCCCTGGTCCTTGACCCTACTCCATGCTCCCTGCCCCATCCTCCCTGGTCCTTGATCCTACCCCATCCTCCCTGGTCCTTGACCCTACTCCATGCTCCCTGCCCCATCTTCCCTGCCCCATGCTCCCTGCCCCATGACCCTACCCCATCCTCCCTGCCCCATGCTCCCTACTCCATGCTCCCTGCCCCATGCTCCCGGGGCCTTGACCCTACCCCATGCTCCCTACTCCCTGACCTCGGGTCCTTGACCCTACTCCATGCTCCCTGACCCTGGGTCCTTGACCCTACTCCATGCTCCCTGACCCTACCTTGGTGTCCATGGTGGTCCATCTGTAGGGAGGCCAGAGGCAGGGTCAGGGTTAAGGTCAGAAGCCATCCCAGATAGCAGCTTCCTCCTCTTCGTGAGCTGCAACCCAGCATTACGCTCCACAACATCATACCACCCTGTAATACAAACTGCAGTACAGTGTTATTGTGAATATAGGCAGTGTGAAATATAGTGCAATTTTGAATATAGACAGTGTTGAATACAGTGTTGAATACAGTGTTGTGGTTAATATAGACAGTGTTGAATACAGTGTTGTGGTGAACATAGACAGTGTTGAATACAGTGTTGTGGTGAATATGGACAGTGTTGAAGACAGTGTTGTGGTGAATATAGACAGTGTTGAAGACAGTGTTGAATACAGTGTTGTGGTTAATATAGACAGTGTTGAATACAGTGTTGTGGTGAATATGGACAGTGTTGAATACAGTGTTGTGGTGAATATAGACCGTGTTGAATACAGTGTTGTGGTTAATATAGACAGTGTTGAATACAGTGTTGAATACAGTGTTGTGGTGAATATGGACAGTGTTGAAGACAGTGTTGAATACAGTGTTGTGGTTAATATAGACAGTGTTGAAGACAGTGTTGAATACAGTGTTGTGGTTAATATAGACAGTGTTGAATACAGTGTTGTGGTTAATATAGACAGTGTTGAAGACAGTGTTGAATACAGTGTTGTGGTTAATATAGACAGTGTTGAATACAGTGTTGTGGTTAATATAGACAGTGTTGAATACAGTGTTGTGGTTAATATAGACAGTGTTGAATACAGTGTTGAATACAGTGTTGTGGTTAATATAGACAGTGTTGAATACAGTGTTGTGGTTAATATAGACAGTGTTGAATACAGTGTTGTGGTTAATATAGACAGTGTTGAATACAGTGTTGTGGTTAATATAGACAGTGTTGTGGTTAACATAGACAGTGTTGAATACAGTGTTGAATACAGTGCTGTGGTTAACATAGACAGTGTTGAATACAGTGTTGTGGTTAATATAGACAGTGTTGTGGTTAATATAGACAGTGTTGTGGTTAATATAGACAGTGTTGAATACAGTGTTGAATACAGTGTTGTGGTTAACATAGACAGTGTTGAATACAGTGTTGTGGTTAACATAGACAGTGTTGAATACAGTGTTGTGGTTAACATAGACCGTGTTGAATACAGTGTTGAATACAGTGTTGTGGTTAATATAGACAGTGTTGTGGTTAATATAGACAGTGTTGTGGTTAATATAGACAGTGTTGAATACAGTGTTGAATACAGTGTTGTGGTTAACATAGACAGTGTTGAATACAGTGTTGTGGTTAACATAGACAGTGTTGAATACAGTGTTGTGGTGAATATAGACCGTGTTGAATACAGTGTTGAATACAGTGTTGTGGTTAACATAGACAGTGTTGAATACAGTGTTGTGGTTAACATAGACAGTGTTGAATACAGTGTTGTGGTGAATATAGACAGTGTTGAATACAGTGTTGTGGTGAATATAGACAGTGTTGTGGTTAACATAGACAGTGTTGAATACAGTGTTGTGGTGAATATAGACAGTGTTGAATACAGTGTTGAGGTGGATATAGACAGTGTTGAATACAGTGTTGTGGTGAATATAGACAGTGTTGAGGTGGATATAGACAGTGTTGTGGTGAATATGGACAGTGTTGTGGTTAATATAGACAGTGTTGTGGTGAATATGGACAGTGTTGAATACAGTGTTGTGGTTAATATAGACAGTGTTGAATACAGTGTTGAATACAGTGTTGAATACAATGTTGTGGTGAATATGGACAGTGTTGAATACAGTGTTGAGGTTAATATAGACAGTGTTGAATACAGTGCTGTGGTTAATATAGACAGTGTTGAATACAGTGTTGTGGTGGATATAGACAGTGTTGTGGTTAATATAGACAGTGTTGAATACAGTGTTGTGGTTAACATAGTGTTGAATACAGTGTTGTGGTGGATATAGACAGTGTTGTGGTGGACATAGACAGTGTTGAATACAGTGTTGTGGTTAACATAGACAGTGTTGAAAACAGTGTTGAATACAGTGTTGTGGTGAATATAGGCAGTGTTGAATACAGTGTTGTGGTGAATATAGGCAGTGTTGAATACAGTGTTGAATACAGTGTTGTGGTGGATATGGACAGTGTTGAATACAGTGTTGTGGTGAATATAGACAGTGTTGTGGTTAATATAGACAGTGTTGAATACAGTGTTGTGGTGAATATAGGCAGTGTTGAATACAGTGTTGTGGTGAATATAGGAAGTGTTGAATACAGTGTTGAATACAGTGTTGTGGTTAATATAGACAGTGTTGTGGTTAATATAGACAGTGTTGTGGTTAATATAGACAGTGTTGTGGTTAATATAGACAGTGTTGTGGTTAACATAGACAGTGTTGAATACAGTGTTGAATACAGTGCTGTGGTTAACATAGACAGTGTTGAATACAGTGTTGTGGTTAACATAGACAGTGTTGAATACAGTGTTGTGGGGAATATAGACAGTGTTGAATACAGTGTTGTGGTGAATATAGACAGTGTTGAATACAGTGCTGTGGTTAATATAGACAGTGTTGAATACAGTGCTGTGGTTAATATAGACAGTGTTGAGGTGGATATAGACAGTGTTGAATACAGTGTTGTGGTTAATATAGACAGTGTTGTGGTTAATATAGACAGTGTTGTGGTTAACATAGACAGTGTTGAATACAGTGTTGAAAACAGTGCTGTGGTTAACATAGACAGTGTTGAATACAGTGTTGTGGTTAACATAGACAGTGTTGAATACAGTGTTGTGGTTAATATAGGCAGTGTTGAATACAGTGTTGAATACAGTGTTGTGGTTAATATAGGCAGTGTTGAATACAGTGTTGTGGTGAATATAGGCAGTGTTGAATACAGTGTTGTGGTGAATATAGGCAGTGTTGAATACAGTGTTGTGGTTAATATAGGCAGTGTTGAATACAGTGTTGTGGTGAATATAGGCAGTGTTGAATACAGTGTTGTGGTGAATATAGGCAGTGTTGAATACAGTGTTGTGGTGAATATAGGCAGTGTTGAATACAGTGTTGTGGTGAATATAGGCAGTGTTGAGGTGGATATAGACAGTGTTGAATACAGTGTTGTGGTGAATATAGGCAGTGTTGAATACAGTGCTGTGGTTAATATAGACAGTGTTGAATACAGTGCTGTGGTTAATATAGACTGTGTTTAATACAGTGTTGTGGTTAATATAGACAGTGTTGAATACAGTGTTGTGGTTGATATAGACAGTGTTGAATACAGTGTTGAATACAGTGCTGTGGTTAATATAGACAGTGTTGAGTGTCCAGTAGTGTGTCTACGTGCACTTCGCTATGTATCCTCCTTGGCTTGTTTACAAACACGTTGGTGACTTGCTACAGTAGCCTGGCCTATCTGCTTGGAGAAGAGACGGCTACTAGTCCTGTGTTACTGCTACAGTGTACAGTAGAATGATGTTGCACAACGTGTTTATTACTGCACTCTTATTCAAAATTTACAAACAATGACAATCCATATGAAACGAGTGCTAAAGCAAACCCACTCACAGCTGCACCGCAGACATCAGATTGCAACGAGTAAAACGACAGACAGTAGGACTGTTATGATGTAGCTACCTATGAGTTACCCGGAGGGTTACTGGGCACAAACTGCATCTAAATGACAGCGGTCACCTCGACCGACCTCCCAATAATGCAACAGTCGGGAATGTAACCAATATACCGCTAGCAGTAGCTCGGTAGTTACCTACTGCAAAATGGTATTATTATGGTATTCATAATCAGCTGTTAGCTACTATCCCCGAAGTGACTGCTGCCCAACAGTCACCCATAACACGGTCAAAGGGAGACGTTCATAATAATGTATAATGGTCGAGATGAAGATTCAAAATGATTAAACGTCGTTTTAGAGTGCGGATATTTATAAAGACTAAAAAGACGAACTAAAGTCAAACGTACCTTCTTATCTGCTCTGTGCAAGATCTCTCTGCTATTTCTGCAACACGCACAAATAAACAGTGTTGGCTACAAGGAAGTCCCGCCCATATACAGCAGTCTCCAATTGCAAAGCGCAAATGTTATTCTATTCAAGAGACTGAATACTGGCTTATTTAATTAAATGTTAGCGTAATATAAGTTATCGACGTGCATCAACTATAAAAGCTATGCTGCAAGTGCTAAATGGACAGTTGCTGTATAGTCTGAAAACACTGAGTAAAAAAGCACCTGTCTGAATGACGTAATGGAGCTCTGTATTCATTACCCAGACACACTGTCGTCTACTAAAGACACCCTCCCGACGGTACCGAGCCCTACCGCAGGGTTTCTCAAACTCGGTTCCTGCCCCCACCCCAAAATAACCAAAGCTTGATCACTACAATTGATCTGTGTAGTGCTAGCACCCCCCCACCCCCCCCCCAAAAAAAACGTGCACCGGGAGATGGGGGGCAGGACCCGAGTTTGCGAAACCCTGATCTACTGAATAGACCAGAGACACTGTAACCAACTGGTTCCCAAACTGTGGGGTGCGCCCCGTGGTTGTCACGCAGGGTCAGCTGGAGGGGCGCGGGGGTAATGTCCAGATCAACTATCCCAAGTCAGCTCACGTTTTTTATTCCATAGATATTGTGGTAGTTTTCGAGTCTCTCAAATATCACATGAATACACAATAGACATGGAAAAAGTTATAGAATTGCAAGAGAATGTGCTTTAAAACCAGAGGTGGAAAAAGTACCCAATTGTCATACTTGAGGAAAAGTAATGATACCTTAATAGAAAATGACTCAGGTAAAAGTCACCCAGTAAAATACTACTTGAGGAAAAGTCTAAAAGTATTTGGTTTTACATATACTTATGCATCAAATGTAAATATAATTGATACAATATACTTAAGTATCAAAAGTAAAAGTACTTAAGTACTTTCACCACTGTTTTAAACTGTAACTGTAACTAAACAATAAATGCAAATAGATATTTTGATTAGCGAGGTAGCTAAGTAGCTAACATTACCTAGCTAACGTTAACTAGCTTGTACAAAGTCCAGTAGCTAACCTCTGTAGCTAGCGAACACCAGTCAGCTGAAAGCTAGCTAGCTAACGAACAGGGAAAAAAGGTAGCTAGCCAATTTCTGACATTATACCAGTAAGAGTAAGCGATATCCAGGTGAATGCCAAAGATTTACTAGATAAGAAATTCAACAATTGTTTATTATGGGATATTTTCTACAGGAAGTCTATTCCCTCTGCAATATTTTGTTTGATGTAGACTGGCGCTGTGCTTGGCTCACTCAGAACAAATGTATGGTGATCATCAATAACGTAAAGGAGATCTCCTTTAAGATGCTCCATTGATTCTATCCGTGTCGTAGCTTGATTTCTAAATATATACCTGATGTTACCAGTGAATGCAGTTTTTGTGAACTAGAAACTGAATCTATTTAACACTCATTCTGTCATTGTTTACATAGTGAAGTGTTCTGGACTGATGCATACAACCATTGAAATATCTAAGTTTGACATGTTATTTTCACAATACTGAATCCACAATTTAACGTGAAAATGTCATACATCTCTTTATTTTATCAGGAAAATGTTTCATACACAAATCAAACTTGATGAAGATTTGGTTTAACTTGACATCTGATTTAGAAAACTATTTACAATCATTAAAATGTATACACAAAAAAAATGTCAAAATTATTTATTCGCTACCTGTCTGTATTTGAATTGATATAATGTCGATTTGCATTATTTTATATTTTTTCTTATTTCTTTGTGGATTTTTTTAGTGTTTTGCATGTTACTGTTTAATAGTGAAAGATGAGAACTATCGTTGGCTAGATAGCTAACCAACTTGCGAGGACATCTAGATAGCTATATTTAGCCAAGAACGGTTTTTCATATTACGGATGAAGTCATCATGTGTAAATTGCTGACCTAAAAAACAATCAGAGCACAAAACAAATATGCAGAAATAAAGCTAGCTAGGTAACGTTAGCCAACGGTAAGACTATAACTTAAGCGAACGCGTATGGCCAGTTCACGCACCACAATATACTGTGTCCTTGCCTTGTCACATCTAAATAATGTCTTGAATCCTTATTTTTGGTGGCTCTGCCGCATCCACAATAATATCTATCGTCCTGGACCTTCTCTCCAGCTTGGCAGTGCCCTTAATTACCACAGCTAGAAAGGCAACAAAGTCCACCTTCTCTCCACCTTGGCAGTGCCCTTAATTACCACAGCTAGAAAGGCCACAAAGTCCACCTTCTCTCCACCTTGGCAGTGCCCTTAATTACCACAGCTAGAAAGGCCACAAAGTCCACCTTCTCTCCACCTTGGCAGTGCCCTTAATTACCACAGATATAAAGACCACAAAGTCCACCTTCTCTCCAGCTTGGCAGTGCCCTTAATTACCACAGCTAGAAAGGCCACAAAGTCCACCTTCTCTCCACCTTGGCAGTGCCCTTAATTACCACAGCTAGAAAGGCCACAAAGTCCACCTTCTCTCCACCTTGGCAGTACCCTTAATTACCACAGCTAGAAAGGCCACAAAGTCCACCTTCTCTCCATCTTGGCAGTACCCTTAATTACCACAGCTATAAAGGCCACAAAGTCCACCTTCTCTCCACCTTGGCAGTACCCTTAATTACCACAGCTATAAAGGCCACAAAGTCCACCTTCTCTCCACCTTGCAGTACCCTTAATTACCACAGCTAGAAAGGCCACAAAGTCCACCTTCTCTCCATCTTGGCAGTACCCTTAATTACCACAGCTATAAAGGCCACAAAGTCCACCTTCTCTCCACCTTGGCAGTACCCTTAATTACCACAGCTATAAAGGCCACAAAGTCCACCTTCTCTCCACCTTGGCAGTACCCTTAATTACCACAGCTATAAAGGCCACAAAGTCCACCTTCTCTCCACCTTGGCAGTACCCTTAATTACCACAGCTATAAAGACCACAAAGTCCACCTTCTCTCCACCTTGGCAGTACCCTTAATTACCACAGCTATAAAGACCACAAAGTCCACCTTCTCTCCACCTTGGCAGTGCCCTTAATTACCACAGCTAGAAAGGCCACAAAGTCCACCTTCTCTCCACCTTGGCAGTACCCTTAATTACCACAGCTAGAAAGGCAACAAAGTCCACCTCTCCACCTTGGCAGTACCCTTAATTACCACAGCTATAAAGACCACAAAGTCCACCTTCTCTCCAGCTTGGCAGTGCCCTTAATTACCACAGCTAGAAAGGCCACAAAGTCCACCTTCTCTCCACCTTGGCAGTACCCTTAATTACCACAGCTATAAAGGCCACAAAGTCCACCTTCTCTCCACCTTGGCAGTACCCTTAATTACCACAGCTAGAAAGGCCACAAAGTCCACCTTCTCTCCACCTTGGCAGTACCCTTAATTACCACAGCTAGAAAGGCCACAAAGTCCACCTTCTCTCCACCTTGGCAGTACCCTTAATTACCACAGCTATAAAGACCACAAAGTCCACCTTCTCTCCAGCTTGGCAGTGCCCTTAATTACCACAGCTAGAAAGGCCACAAAGTCCACCTTCTCTCCACCTTGGCAGTACCCTTAATTACCACAGCTATAAAGGCCACAAAGTCCACCTTCTCTCCACCTTGGCAGTACCCTTAATTACCACAGCTATAAAGGCCACAAAGTCCACCTTCTCTCCACCTTGGCAGTACCCTTAATTACCACAGCTATAAAGGCCACAAAGTCCACCTTCTCTCCACCTTGGCAGTACCCTTAACTACCACAGCTATAAAGGCCACAAAGTCCACCTTCTCTCCACCTTGGCAGTACCCTTAATTACCACAGCTATAAAGACCACAAAGTCCACCTTCTCTCCACCTTGGCAGTACCCTTAATTACCACAGCTATAAAGACCACAAAGTCCACCTTCTCTCCACCTTGGCAGTGCCCTTAATTACCACAGCTAGAAAGGCCACAAAGTCCACCTCTCCACCTTGGCAGTACCCTTAATTACCACAGCTAGAAAGGCCACAAAGTCCACCTTCTCTCCACCTTGGCAGTACCCTTAATTACCACAGCTATAAAGGCCACCTTCTCTCCACCTTGGCAGTGCCCTTAATTACCACAGCTATAAAGGCCACAAAGTCCACCTTCTTAACCTTTAAAATATATCGGTCCTGCTGGTGAAAGGCAACCATTCAAACCCTCAACCCTTTAATGGCGCCGGAGAAGAAGGCTGACGTTATACGTGTCCCCAACCAATTGTGTTTTTTGTTCATTTATTTGCATTGTTTGTAACTTATTGCATTGTTTGTAACTTATTTTTCACATAATGTAATGTTACCGTCTCTTATGACCGAAAATAACTTTGGTCATCCAGGAAATTACTCACCCTGGACTGGCAAAATACATTTTTTTCCCTTTAATGAGGCTGACGAGCCCGAAGTGAATGATGTTCTGCTTTTTCGGGAACTGGCCCAAATCCCCGTGATTTGCATGGAGAGGAGGCAGAGAAATGGTCCGGAGGGCGGGGCTGCCTTCTGAGAAATCGTAGGTGGATCAAATAAACCCCCACTTCCTTCCATTCTGCTTTGGAGAATATAATTGACGCAGAAGATTAAACTACCAACGGGACATTCAAAACTATAATATCTTATGCTTCACGGAGTCGTGGCTGAACGTCGACAATATCAACATATACGCTGTACTGGCAGGATAAAACAGCGTCTGGTAAGACAAGGGGCGGCGGTCTATGTATTTTTGTAAATAACAGCCTGAAGTATTTGATACACTGCCGATTTAGCAGGTTTTCCTACTTACAAAGCATGTAGAGGTCTGTAATTTTTTATCATAGGTACACTTCAACTGTGAAAGACGGAATCTAAAACAAAAATCCAGAAAATCACATTGTATGATTTTTAAGTAATTAATTAGCATTTTATTGCATGACATAAGTATTTGATCACCTACCAACCAGTAAGAATTCCTGGCTCTCACAGACCTGTTAGTTTTTCGTTAAGGATCCCTCCTGTTCTCCACTCATTACCTGTATTAACTGCACCTGTTTGAACTCATTACCTGTATAAAAGACACCTGTCCACACACTCAATCAGACTCCAACCTCTCCACAATGGCCATGACCAGAGAGCTGTGTAAGGACATCAGGGATAAAAGTGATTATCAACATATTTCTAAATATGCCTAGCTAAAATATTAGAATCCACGATGCATTCTCAGCTGAGATCTTTTTTATCTTTGAAATGTATTGCAAATGTACATCAGTCTGATTTTAGACCAGGTCATAGCACAATCTCTGCTGCATCCCTAGTTATAAATGATGTGAACTGTATGGATAAAAGGTAACATTGTGCTGCCTTCTTCATTGACTGGTCAAAGGCTTTCAATACTGTTGATCACTCACTGCTAATTCAGAAGCTTCTGTCACACCCTGATCTGTTTCACCTGTCTTTGTGCTTGTCTCCACACCACTTCAGGTGTCGCTCACCTTCCCCATTATCCCCTGTGTATTTATGCCTGTGTTCTCTGTTTGTCTGTTGCCAGTTCATTTTCCCCTGCCTGTTTCTTGCTCCTGTTTTCTAGCCCTCCCCGGTTTTGACCTTGCCTTGTTTTGACTTTGCCCTGAGGTTGCCTGCCGTTTTGTACCTTACCCCACCTCACTGGATTACTGACCCCTGCCTGCCCTGACCCTGAGACTGCCTGCTGTTCTGGACCCTTACACCTGTCTGGATTACTGACCCCTGCCTGCCCTGACCCTGAGAGTGCCTGCTGTTCTGGACCCTTACACCTGTCTGGATTACTGACCCCTGCCTGCCCTGACCCTGAGACTGCCTGCTGTTCTGGACCTTACCCCACCTCTATGGATTACTGACCCCTGCCTGCATTTGACCTGTGGTTTGCCTGCCCCTGTTTTAGAAATAAACGTTTGTTTCTTCGACACTGGGTCATACCTGAAACCTGATGTTTTCCTCAATAGCCCTTATGCACATTCCATGATCGACCGTTCTGAACACACTTCCTATCGGTTTGGCAATTTCCGGTCAGTCTAGTTGTTATCGACAATATAACGTTACTACCACTATGTCGCAGTTTTTTTACTAGATGTCTTCAGGACTTGCCTGAAATTAATATTAATGATGTACATCGAATTGTTAACTCAGCCTCCGAGCAAGAATGAAAAGGGGTTCAAGAACAGTGGCAGAAAGCTGATTTGTCCAAGATGGAATCGGACATTGTCTTTGTTTTATCCCGTGTAAATAGTTTTTTTAAATATAGATTTTAATCTCACTTTCTATCTATGAACTAAATATACTTTCCTGCAACCTGTCTCACCCAATGTGGTACAGATCTGCTATTTTCATTCCTTATAACTGGAACCTCCATCAGGAGCTAGCCAGTTAACTAGCTAGTAGCTTGTAGCCAGTTAGCCAGAGAAAATCGGACTGCTTTCCTCTACCACATCTCCGGATTCCTGCTGCAAGCTTTGGACCATTACACTGAATCATCGCAGCTAGCTAGCTGCAATCAAGTGGCTACTGTTAGCTAACGCCTTTGTCCTGAAGCAAGCACGAGCTAGCCTCGAGCTAGGCCCATATACCAGCTAACTTCTTGGGCTACAATACCTCTTTTGCCAATTGGCCTGGACCCTTTATTGACGACACGGTGCCCCGTCAATCCATGTCGGATGTGGTTTCAACAGGCATTTCCGTTGCGATGTTGCCGAAGACCCATCCGCTAGCCCCGGCCCGCTAGCTTTCTGAATACTGTAGTAGTAGCATAGTAGCGACTACCGAACAGCTCCCTGAATCACCTATTGCTGCTCATTGGACCCTATGATCACTCGGCTACACAGCTGATGCCTGCTGGACTGTTCACTAACGCAGCACCTCTTTTTGTTTATCTATCTCCCCAGCCTCCAACTCAGGTCCTGTGCTTATATGTTGGCCCCAACCTCCAACTCAGGTCCTGTGCTTATATGTTACTGTTGTTCAGGTTAGTTATCATTGTTTTAGTTCACAATGGAGCCCCTAGTTCCACTCTTCATACCCCTGATAACTCCTTTGTCCCACCTCCCACACATGCGGTGACCTCACCCATTACTACCAGCATGTCCAGAGATACAACCTCTCTCATCATCACCCAGTGCCTGGGCTTACCTCCGCTGTACCCGCACCCCACCATACCCCTGTCTGCGCATTATGCCCTGAATATATTCTACCATGCCCAGAAACCTGCTCCTCTTATTCTCTGTCCCCAACGCTCTAGGCGACCAGTTTTGATAGCCTTTAGCCGCACCCTCATACTACTCCTTCTCTGTTCCGCGGGTGATGTGGAGGTAAACCCAGGCCCTGCATGTCCCCAGGCACCCTCATTTGTTGACTTCTGTGTTCGAAAAAGCCTTGGTTTCATGCATGTCAACATCAGAAGCCTCCTCCCTAAGTTTGTCTTACTCACTGCTTTAGCACACTCTGCTAACCCTGATGTCCTTGCTGTGTCTGAATCCTGGCTCAGGAAGGCCACCAAAAATTCAGAGATTTCCATACCCAACTATAACATCTTCCGTCAAGATAGAACTGCCAAAGGGGGAGGAGTTGCAGTTTACTGCAGAGATGGCCTGCAAAGTAATGTCATACTTTCCAGGTCCATACCCAAACAGTTCGAACTACTAATTTTGAAAATTACTCTCTCCAGAAATAAGTCTCTCACGGTTGCCGCCTGCTACCGACCCCCCTCAGCTCCCAGCTGTGCCCTGGACACCATTTGTGAATTGATCGCCCCCCATCTAGCTTCAGAGTTTGTTCTGTTAGGTGACCTAAACTGGGATATGCTTAACACCCCGCCAGTCCTACAATCTAAGCTAGATGCCCTCAATCTCACACAAATCATCAAGGAACCCACCAGGTACAACCCTAACTCTGTAAACAAGGGCACCCTCATAGACGTCATCCTGACCAACTGGCCCTCCAAATACACCTCCGCTGTCTTCAACCAGGATCTCAGCGATCACTGCCTCATTGCCTGTATCCGCTACGGAGCCGCAGTCAAACGACCACCCCTCATCACTGTCAAACGCTCCCTAAAACACTTCTGTGAGCAGGCCTTTCTAATCGACCTGGCCCGGGTATCCTGGAAGGACATTGACCTCATCCCGTCAGTTGAGGATGCCTGGTCATTCTTTAAAAGTAACTTCCTCACCATTTTAGATAAGCATGCTCCGTTCAAAAAATTCAGAACTAAGAACAGATACAGCCCTTGGTTCACCCCAGACCTGACTGCCCTCGACCAGCACAAAAACATCCTGTGGCGGACTGCAATAGCATCGAATAGTCCCCGTGATATGCAACTGTTCAGGGAAGTCCGGAACCAATACACGCAGTCAGTCAGGAAAGCTAAGGCCAGCTTCTTCAGGCAGAAGTTTGCATCCTGTAGCTCCAACTCCAAAATGTTCTGGGACACTGTGAAGTCCATGGAGAACAAGAGCACCTCCTCCCAGCTGCCCACTGCACTGAGGCTAGGTAACACGGTCACCACTGATAAATCCATGATTATCGAAAACTTCAATAAGCATTTCTCAACGGCTGGCCATGCCTTCCGCCTGGCTACTTCAACCTCGGCCAACAGCTCCGCCCCCCCGCAGCTCCTCGCCCAAGCCTCTCCAGGTTCTCCTTTACCCAAATCCAGATAGCAGATGTTCTGAAAGAGCTGCAAAACCTGGACCCGTACAAATCAGCTGGGCTTGACAATCTGGACCCTCTATTTCTGAAACTATCTGCCACCATTGTCGCAACCCCTATTACCAGCCTGTTCAACCTCTCTCTCATCTCGTCTGAGATCCCCAAGGATTGGAAAGCTGCCGCAGTCATCCCCCTCTTCAAAGGGGGAGACACCCTGGACCCAAACTGTTACAGACCTATATCCATCCTGCCCTGCCTATCTAAGGTCTTCGAAAGCCAAGTCAACAAACAGGTCACTGACCATCTCGAATCCCACCGTACCTTCTCCGCTGTGCAATCTGGTTTCCGAGCCGGTCATGGGTGCACCTCAGCCACACTCAAGGTACTAAACGACATCATAACCGCCATCGATAAAAGACAGTACTGTGCAGCCGTCTTCATCGACCTCGCCAAGGCTTTCGACTCTGTCAATCACCATATTCTTATCGGCAGACTCAGTAGCCTCGGTTTTTCGGATGACTGCCTTGCCTGGTTCACCAATTACTTTGCAGACAGAGTTCAGTGTGTCAAATCGGAGGGCATGCTGTCCGGTCCTCTGGCAGTCTCTATGGGGGTGCCACAGGGTTCAATTCTCGGGCCGACTCTTTTCTCTGTGTATATCAATGATGTTGCTCTTGCTGCGGGCGATTCCCTGATCCACCTCTACGCAGACGACACCATTCTATATACTTTCGGCCCGTCTTTGGACACTGTGCTATCTAACCTCCAAACAAGCTTCAATGCCATACAACACTCCTTCCGTGGCCTCCAACTGCTCTTAAACGCTAGTAAAACCAAATGCATGCTTTTCAACCGGTCGCTGCCTGCACCTGCATGCCCGACTAGCATCACCACCCTGGATGGTTCCGACCTAGAATATGTGGACGTCTATAAGTACCTAGGTGTCTGGCTAGACTGCAAACTCTCCTTCCAGACTCATATCAAACATCTCCAATCGAAAATCAAATCAAGAGTCGGCTTTCTATTCCGCAACAAAGCCTCCTTCACTCAAGCCGCCAAGCTTACCCTAGTAAAACTGACTATCCTACCGATCCTCGACTTCGGCGATGTCATCTACAAAATGGCTTCCAACACTCTACTCAGCAAACTGGATGCAGTCTATCACAGTGCCATCCGTTTTGTCACTAAAGCACCTTATACTACCCACCACTGCGACTTGTATGCTCTAGTCGGCTGGCCCTCGCTACATATTCGTCGCCAGACCCACTGGCTCCAGGTCATCTACAAGTCTATGCTAGGTAAAGCTCCGCCTTATCTCAGCTCACTGGTCACGATGGCAACACCCATCCGTAGCACGCGCTCCAGCAGGTGTATCTCACTGATCATCCCTAAAGCCAACACCTCATTTGGCCGCCTTTCGTTCCAGTACTCTGCTGCCTGTGACTGGAACGAATTGCAAAAATCGCTGAAGTTGGAGACTTTCATCTCCCTCACCAACTTCAAACATCAGCTATCTGAGCAGCTAACCGATCGCTGCAGCTGTACATAGTCTATTGGTAAATAGCCCACCCTTTTCACCTACCTCATCCCCGTACTGTTTTTATTTATTTACTTTTCTGCTCTTCTGCACACCAATATCTCTACCTGTACATGACCATCTGATCTTTTATCACTCCAGTGTTAATCTGCAAAATTGTAATTATTTGCCTACCTCCTCATGCCTTTTGCACACATTGTATATAGACCCCCCCCCTTTGTTTTCTACTGTGTTATTGACTTGTTAATTGTTTACTCCATGTGTAACTCTTTGTTGTATGCTCACACTGCTATGCTTTATCTTGGCCAGGTCGCAGTTGCAAATGAGAACTTGTTCTCAACTAGCCTACCTGGTTAAATAAAGGTGAAATAAAAAATAAATAAAAATAAAAATGTTGGCCCCAGCCTCCAACTCAGGTCCTGTGCTTATATGTTGGCCCCAGCCTCCAACTCAGGTCCTGTGCGTACCTAACTGACCCTCTCTGCCCATTCATCGCCATTTATCCGTTGTTGTATTAGCTCTCCTGATCAAAACCCGTGATTGCTTTATGCCTCTCTCTAATGTCAAAATGCCTTGTCTACTGCTTGTCTCGGTTAGTACTTATTGTTTTATTTCACTGTAGAGCCCCCAGTGCTCAACATGCCTTAGCTTTTGTCCCACCCCCCACACATGCGGAGACCTCACCTGGCTTAACTGGTGCCTCCAGAGATGCAATCTCTTTCATCATCACTCAAAGTGATGAAAGTGGTAAAGTAAAGTGGTGAAGTAGAGGTTAACCAAGGCCCTAGAGCCCCCACTACCACACCTATCCCCCAGGCACGCTCATTTGTTGATTTCTGTAACCGTAAAAGCCTTGGTTTCATGCATGTTACCATCAGAAGCCTCCTCCCTAAGTTTGTTTTATTCACTGCTTTAGCACACTCCGCCAACCATGATGTCCTAGCCGCATCTGAATCCTGGCTTAGGAAGGCCACCAAAAATTCTGAAATTTCCATCCCCAACTACAAAAAGGCTAGCTTTTTCATAAAGAAATTTGCATCCTGTAGCACAAATTCCCCAAGGTTTTGGGACACTTTAAAGTCCATGGAGAATAAGAGCATCTCCTCCCAGCTGCCCACTGCACTGAGGCTAGGAAGCACTGTCACCACCAATAAATCTACAATAATCGAGAATTTCAATAAGCATTTTTCTACAGCTGGCCATGCTTTCCACCTGGCTACCCGGCCAACAGCTCTGTACCCCCCGCAGCAACTTGCCCAAGCCACCCCCACTTATCTTTCACCCAAATCCAGACAGCTGATGTTCTGAAAGAGCTGCAAATCTGAACCCTACAAATCAGCTGGGATAGACAATCTGGACCCTCTCTTTCTAAAATTATCTGCCGCAAACCTCTTCGTATCGTCAAAGATTGGAAAGCTGCCGCGGTCATCCCCCTCTTCAAAGGTGGGGGGATGAAACTGCTACAGACTCATATCAATCCTGCCCTGCGTTTCTAAAGTCTTCGAAAGCCAAGTAAACAAAATTCCACCGAACCTTCTCCGCTATGCAATCTGGTTTCCGAGCTGCTCATGGGTGCACCTCAGCCAAGCTCAAGGTCCTTAACAATATCATAACCGCCATCGGAAAAAGACAGTACTATGCAGCCGTCAAAATCGACCTGGCCAAGGCTTTCGACTGTGTCAATCACCGCATTCTTATCGGCAGACTCAATAACCTTGCTTTCTCAAATGACTGCCTCGCCTGTTACACCAACTACTTCTCAGATAGAATTCAGTGTGTCAAATCGGAGGGCCTGTTGTCTGGACCTCTGGTAGTCCCTATGGGGGTGCCCCAGGGTTCAATTCTCAGGCCAACTCTTTTATCTGTAGATATCAATGATGTCGCTCTTGCTGCTGGTGATTCTCTGATCCACCTCAACCTAGACTACACCATTCTGTATACTCCTGGCCCATCTATGGACGCTGTGTTAACAAACCTCCAAACGAGCTTCAATGCCATATAACACTCCTTCCATGACCTCCAACTGCTCTTAAATGCTAGCAAAACTAAATGCATGCTCTTAAACCGACCGCTGTCCGCACCCGCCCGCCCGACTAGCATCACTATTCCAGACGGTTCTGACTTAGAATATGTGGACAACTACAAATACATACAGTTGAAGTCGGAAGTTTACATACAACTTAGACAAATACATTTAAATTAAGTTTTTCACAATTTCTGACATTTAATCCTAGTAAAAATTCACTGTCTTAGGCCAGTTAGGATCACCACTTTATTTTAAGAATGTGAAATGTCAGAATAATAGTAGAGAATTATTTATTTCAGCTTTTATTTCTTTCATCACATTCCCAGTGGGTCAGAAATTTACATACTCAATTAGTATTTGGTAGCATTGCTTTTAAATTGTTTAACTTGGGTCAAACATTTTGTGTAGCCTTCCACAAGCTTCCCACAATAAGTCGGGTGAATTTTGGCACATTCCTTCTGACAGAGCTGGTGTAATGGAGTCAGGTTTGTAGGCCTCCTTGCTCGCACACGCTTTTTCAGTTATGCCCACAAATGTTCTATAGTATTGAGGTCAGGGCTTTGTGATGGCCACTCCAATACCTTGACTTTGTTGTCCTGAAGCCATTTTGCCACAACTTTGGAAGTATGCTTGGGGTCATTGTCCATTTGGAAGACTCATTTGCGACCAAGCTTTAACTTCCTGACTGTCTTGAGATGTTGCTTCTATATATGCACATAATTTTCCTCCCTCATGGTGCCATCTATTTTGTGAAGCGCCAGTCCCTCCTGCCAGTCCCTCCTGCAGCAAAGCACCCCCACAACATGATGCTGCTACCCCTGTGCTTCACGGTTGGGATGGTGTTCTTCGGCTTGCAACCCTCCCCCTTTTTCCTCCACACATAACGATGGTCATTATGGCCGAACAGTTCTATTTTTGTTTCATCAGACCAGAGGACATTTCTCCAAAAAGTATGATCTTTGTCCCCATGTGCAGTAGCAAACCGTAGTCTGTCATTATTATGGATGTTTTGGAGCAGTGGCTTCTTCCTTGCTGAGCGGCCTTTCAGGTTATGTCGATATAGGACTCATTTTACTGTGGATATAGATACTGTTTCCTCCAGCAAGGTCCTTTGCTGTTGTTCTGGGATTGATTTGCACTTTTCGCACCAAAGTACGTTCATCTCTAGGAAACAGAACGTGTCTCCTTCCTGAGCGGTATGACGGCTGCGTGGTCCCATGGTGTTTATACTTACGTACTATTGTTTGTACAGATGAACATGGTACCTTCAGGCGTTTGGAAATTGCTCCCAAGGATGAACCAGACTTGTGGAGGTCTAAATTATTTTCTGAGGTCTTGGCTGATTTCTTTTGATTTTCCCAAGATGTCAAGGAAAGAGGCACTGAGTTTGAAGCCAAGCCTTGAAATACATCCACAGATGTCATTCAGCATATCAGAAGCTTCTAATGCCATGACATCATTTTCTGGAATTTTCAAGCTGTTTTAAAGGCACAGTCAACTTAGTGTATGTAAACTTCTGACTCACTGGAATTATTATACAGTGAATTACAAGTTAAATAATCTGTCTGTAAACAATTGTTCGAAGAATTACTTGTGTCATGCACAAAGTAGGTGTCCTTACCGACTTGCCAAAACTAAGTCTGTTAACTTCTCTGGGATAGGGGGGATGGTAGCGGCCCACCTGGCCAACATCCAGTGAAAATGCAGAGCGCCAGATTCAAATAAATTACTTTTTTTTTACTTTCATGAAATCACACCTGCAATACACCAAATTAAAGCTACACTTGTCGTGAATCAACATGTCTGATTTCAAAAAGGCTTTACGGCGAAAGCAAACAATGCTATTATCTGAGGACAGCACCCCAGAAAACAAACACAGACAATCATATTTCAACCCTGCAAATAAAAATATAATTCATGCCTTACCTTTGACGAGCTTCTGGCACTCCAATATGTCCCATAAACATTGTTCGATTAATTCCATCGATGTATATCCAAAATTTGCATTTATTTGGCATCGTTTGATCCAGAAAAACACTGGTTCCAACTCACGCAACATGACTACAAAATATCTCATAAGTTACCTGTAATCTTTGTCCAAACATTTCAAACAACTTTCCTAATACAACGTTAGGTAGTTTTTTACGTAAATAAGATACAAATTTAAGACGGGATAAACTGAGCTCAATACCGGAGGAAAACAAAGTGTAGCGAGCTTTCAGGTCACGTGCCTCTAACAAGGAGTACACTTCTCTCTACCCCCGTTCTGAACAGTGCTACTTCTTCATTTCTCAAATGAAAAACCTCAACCAATTGATAAAGACTGTTGACATCCAGTGGAAGCGATAGGAACTGCAAGCAAGTCCCTTAGAAATCTGGAATCCCAATGAAAAATAGAGTGACCTCCAAAAAAAACATTCTGAATGGTTTGTGCTCTGGGTTTTGCCTGCCAAATAAGTTATGTTATACACAGACATGATTCAAACAGTTTTAGAAACTTCAGAGTGTTTTCTATCCAAATATACTAATAATATGCATATCTTAGCTTCTGGGCCTGAGTAGCGGTCAGTTTACTTTGCTTTTCATCTGGATGTGAAAATACTGCCCCCTGTCACCAAGAAGTTTAAACAAGATATTCGTTGAAAAACAAGTTTTAATGACACCAACCTAAATGTATGTAAACTTCCGACTTCAACTGTAGGTGTTTGGTTAGACTTTAAACTCTCCTTCCAGACTCACATTAAGCATCTCCAATCCAAAATTAAATCTATAATCGGCTTCCTATTTTGCAAAAAAGCATCCTTCACTCATGTTGTCAAACATACCCTCGTAAAACTGACTATCCTACCGATCCTTGTCTTCGGCGATGTCAATTACAAAATAGCCTCCAACACTCCACTCAGCAAATTGGATGTAATCTATCACAGTGCCATCTGTTTTGTCACCAAAGCTCCATATACTACCCACCACTGCGACCTGTATGCTCTCGTTGGTTGGCCTCGCTTCATATTCATCGCCAAACCCACGTGTTCATCTATAAGTCTTTGCTAGGTAAAGCCCCGCCTTATCTCAGCTCACTGGTCTCCATAGCAACACCTACCTGTAGCACTCGCCCCAGCAGGTGTATTTCACTGGTCACCCCCAAAAACCAACTCCTCCTTTGGCCGACTTTCCTTCCAGATCTCTGCTGCCAATGACTGGAACTAATTGCAAAAATCATTGAAGCTGGAGACTCATATCTCCCTCACTAACTTTAAGCATCAGCTGTCAGAGCAGCTTACCGATCACTGCACCTGTACACAGCCCATCTGTAAATAGACCACCCAAAATACTTCATCCCCATATTGTTCTTTCTTTTTGCTCCAGAGTATCTCTACTTGCACATCATCATCTGCTCATCTATCACTCCAGTGTTAATGCTAAACTGTAATTACTTCGCCACTATGGCCTATTTATTGCCTAACCTCCCTACTCTTACTTCATTTGCACACACTGCATATAGATTTTTCAATTGTGTTATTGACAGTACATTTGTTTATTCCATGTGTAACTCTGTGTTGTTGTTTGTGTCGCACTGCTTTGCTTTATCTTGGCCAGGTTGCAGTTGTAAATGAAAACTTGTTCTCAACTGGCCCACCTGGTTAAATAAAGGTGAACTAAAAAACTAAAATAAAACAATGGAGGATCTTACTACTGATGAATGTGAGTACTGGATACTGGACTTCCTGACGGGCCGCCCCCAGGTGGTGAGGGTAGGCAACACCATCTCCACCCCGCTGATCCTCAACACTGGGGCCCCACAAGGGTGCGTTCTGAGCCCTCTCCTGTACTCCTTGTTCACCCACGACTGTGTGGCCACGCACGCCTCCAACTCAATCATCAAGTTTGCGGACGACACAACAGTGGTAGGCTTGATTACCAACAACGACGAGACGGCCTACAGGGAGGAGGTGAGGGCCCTCGGAGTGTGGTGTCAGGAAAATAACCTCACACTCAACGTCAACAAAACTAAGGAGATGATTGTGGACTTCAGGAAACAGCAGAGGGAACACCCCCCTATCCACATCGATGAAACAGTAGTGGAGAGGGTAGTAAGTTTTAAGTTCCTCGGCGTACACATCACAGACAAACTGAATTGGTCCACCCACACAGACAGCATCGTGAAGAAGGCGCAACAGTGCCTCTTCAACCTCAGGAGGCTGAAGAAATTTGGCTTGTCACCAAAAGCACTCACAAACTTCTACAGATGCACAATCGAGAGCATCCTGGCGGGCTGTATCACCGCCTTGTACGGCAACTGTTCCGCCCACAACCGTAAGGCTCTCCAGAGGGTAGTGAGGTCTGCACAACGCATCACCGGGGGCAAACTACCTGCCCTCCAGGACACCTACACCACCCGATGCTACAGGAAGGCCATAAAGATCATCAAGGACAACAACCACCCGAGCCACTGCCTGTTCACCCCGCTATCATCCAGAAGGTGAGGTCAGTACAGGTGCATCATAGCTGGGACCGAGAGACTGAAAAACAGCTTCTATCTCAAGGCCATCAGACTGTTAAACAGCCACCACTAACATTGAGTGGCTGCTGCCAACACACCGACTCAACTCCAGCCACTTTAATAATGGGAATTGATGGGAAATTATGTAAAATATATCACTAGCCACTTTAAACAATGCTACCTAATATAATGTTTACATACCCTACATTATTCATCTCATATGTATACGTATATACTGTACTCTATATCATCTACTGCATCTTTATGTAATACATGTATCACTAGCCACTTTAACTATGCCACTTTGTTTACATACTCATCTCATATGTATATACTGTACTCAATACCATCTACTGTATCTTGCCTATGCCGCTCTGTACCATCACTCATTCATATATCTTTATGTACATATTCTTTATCCCCTTACACTTGTGTCTATAAGGTAGTAGTTTTGGAATTGTTAGTTAGATTACTTGTTGGTTATTACTGCATTGTCGGAACTAGAGGCACAAGCATTTCGCTACACTCGCATTAACATCTGCTAACCATGTGTATGTGACAAATAAAATTTGATTTGATTTGATGTTCTGGTGTCTCGAGGTAAATGCAGAAAGCTGATGGAGGATCGTGTTACTGGTGAATGTGTTTGTTTTTTGTGACTGCAACGGTATTCGTCATCTGAAGAGGAGGAATCATCGGACCAAAGCGCAGTGTGGTAAGTGTTCATGCTTTCTTTATTAAAACTGAACACTAATAACAAAATAACAAAGGGAATAACCGAAACAGTCCTGAAAGGTGCAAAACACTAAACAGAAATTAACTACCCACAAAAACCCTGTGGGGAAAAAGCTACCTAAATATAGTTCCCAATCAGAGACAACTATAGACAGCTGTCCCTGATTGGGAACCATACCCGGCCAAAACATAGAAATACAAAAACATAGAAAAAGGAACATAGAATGCCCACCCAAATCACACCCTGGCCAAACCAGAAGAGAGACATAGAATGCCCACCCTAGTCACACCCTGGCCAAACCAGAAGAGAGACATAGAATGCCCACCCTAGTCACACCCTGGCCTAACCAACATAGAGACATAGAATGCCCACCCTGGTCACACCCTGACCAAACCAACATAGAGACATAGAATGTCCACCCTAGTCACACCCTGACCAAACCAGAAGAGAGACATAGAATGTCCACCCTAGTCACACCCTGACCAAACCAGAAGAGAGACATAGAATGTCCACCCTAGTCACACCCTGACCAAACCAGAAGAGAGACATAGAATGTCCACCCTAGTCACACCCTGGCCTAACCAACATAGAGACATAGAATGCCCACCCAAATCACACCCTGGCCAAACCAGAAGAGAGACATAGAATGCCCACCCTAGTCACACCCTGGCCTAACCAACATAGAGACATAGAATGCCCACCCTAGTCACACCCTGGCCAAACCAGAAGAGAGACATAGAATGCCCACCCTAATCACACCCTGGCCAAACCAACATAGAGACATAGAATGCCCACCCAAATCACACCCTGGCCTAACCAACATAGAGACATAGAATGCCCACCCTAGTCACACCCTGGCCAAACCAACATAGAGACATAGAATGCCCACCCTAGTCACACCCTGGCCAAACCAACATAGAGACATAGAATGCCCACCCTAGTCACACCCTGGCCAAACCAACATAGAGACATAGAATGCCCACCCAAATCACACCCTGACCTAACCAAAATAGAGACATAGAATGCCCACCTTAGTCACACCCTGGCCTAACCAGAAGAGAGACATAGAATGCCCACCCTAGTCACACCCTGACCTAACCAACATAGAGACATAGAATTCCCACCCTAGTCACACCCTGGCCAAACCAACATAGAGACATAGAATGCCCACCCTAGTCACACCCTGGCCTAACCAGAAGAGAGACATAGAATGCCCACCCTAGTCACACCCTAACCTAACCAAAATAGAGACATAGAATGCCCACCCTAGTCACACCCTGGCCTAACCAGAAGAGAGACATAGAATGCCCACCCTAGTCACACCCTGACCTAACCAACATAGAGACATAGAATGCCCACCCTAGTCACACCCTGGCCAAACCAACATAGAGACATAGAATGCCCACCCTAGTCACACCCTGGCCTAACCAAAATAGAGACATAGAATGCCCACCCTAGTCACACCCTGGCCTAACCAGAAGAGAGACATAGAATGCCCACCCTAGTCACACCCTGACCTAACCAAAATAGAGACATAGAATGCCCACCCTAGTCACACCCTGGCCTAACCAGAAGAGAGACATAGAATGCCCACCCTAGTCACACCCTGACCTAACCAAAATAGAGACATAGAATGCCCACCCTAGTCACACCCTGGCCTAACCAGAAGAGAGACATAGAATGCCCACCCTAGTCACACCCTGGCCAAACCAGAAGAGAGACATAGAATGCCCACCCTAGTCACACCCTGGCCAAACCAGAAGAGAGACATAGAATGCCCACCCTAGTCACACCCTGGCCAAACCAGAAGAGAGACATAGAATGCCCACCCTAGTCACACCCTGGCCAAACCAGAAGAGAGACATAGAATGCCCACCCTAGTCACACCCTGGCCAAACCAGAAGAGAGACATAGAATGCCCACCCTAGTCACACCCTGGCCTAACCAGAAGAGAGACATAACAAGCTCTAAGGGCAGTGACCGTCTATTTCTTTCTGCTTGTTATATTTATGTTAAAGTATCATCTGTCATTTCTGTAATTCAGGGCTCATCTGTAAAATAGATCTTGGTCTCAGTATGACTCCCTGATAAAATAAAAGTTCAAATTAAAAAATAATTCACAGATAGAGCCCACTCAGCACAGGTAGTCTAGGACAATTACTATGGGAACAGAGACACCACCTCCACCAGGTCCTAGACTATTACTATGGGAACAGAGACACCACCTCCACCAGGTCCTAGACTATTACTATGGGAACAGAGACACCACCTCCACCAGGTCCTAGACTATTACTATGGGAACAGAGACACCACCTCCACCAGGTCCTAGACTATTACTATGGGAACAGAGACACCACCACCACCACCAGGTCCTAGACTATTACTATGGGAACAGAGACACCACCACCACCACCAGGTCCTAGACTATTACTATGGGAACAGAGACACCACCACCACCACCAGGTCCTAGACTATTACTATGGGAACAGAGACACCACCACCACCACCAGGTCCTAGACTATTACTATGGGAACAGAGACACCACCACCACCACCACCACCACCAGGTCCTAGACTATTACTATGGGAACAGAGACACCACCACCACCACCAGGTCCGAGACTATTACTATGGGAACAGAGACACCACCACCACCACCAGGTCCGAGACTATTACTATGGGAACAGAGACACCACCACCACCAGGTCCTAGACTATTACTATGGGAACAGAGACACCACCACCACCACCAGGTCCGAGACTATTACTATGGGAACAGAGACACCACCACCACCAGGTCCTAGACTATTACTATGGGAACAGAGACACCACCACCACCACCAGGTCCGAGACTATTACTATGGGAACAGAGACACCACCACCACCACCAGGTCCGAGACTATTACTATGGGAACAGAGACACCACCACCACCACCACCACCAGGTCCTAGACTATTACTATGGGAACAGAGACACCACCACCACCAGGTCCTAGACTATTACTATGGGAACAGAGACACCACCACCACCAGGTCCTAGACTATTACTATGGGAACAGAGACACCACCACCACCACCAGGTCCTAGACTATTACTATGGGAACAGAGACCCCACCACCACCAGGTCCTAGACTATTACTATGGGAACAGAGACACCACCACCAGGTCCTAGACTATTACTATGGGAACAGAGACACCACCACCAGGTCCTAGACTATTACTATGGGAACAGAGACACCACCACCAGGTCCTAGACTATTACTA
The DNA here is from genome assembly GCF_002021735.2 of Oncorhynchus kisutch. Lineage (NCBI taxonomy): Eukaryota > Metazoa > Chordata > Actinopteri > Salmoniformes > Salmonidae > Oncorhynchus > Oncorhynchus kisutch. The sequence continues at coordinate 158,996 of NW_022262551.1, forward strand.
TGGGAACAGAGACACCACCACCAGGTCCTAGACTATTACTATGGGAACAGAGACACCACCACCAGATCCTAGACTGTTACTATGGGAACAGAGACACCACCACCACCAGGTCCTAGACTATTACTATGGGAACAGAGACACCACCACCACCACCAGGTCCGAGACTATTACTATGGGAACAGAGACACCACCACCACCAGGTCCTAGACTATTACTATGGGAACAGAGACACCACCACCACCACCACCACCAGGTCCTAGACTATTACTATGGGAACAGAGACACCACCACCAGGTCCTAGACTATTACTATGGGAACAGAGACACCACCACCAGGTCCTAGACTATTACTATGGGAACAGAGACACCACCACCAGATCCTAGACTGTTACTATGGGAACAGAGACACCACCACCACCAGGTCCTAGACTATTACTATGGGAACAGAGACACCACCACCAGGTCCTAGACTATTACTATGGGAACAGAGACACCACCACCACCACCAGGTCCGAGACTATTACTATGGGAACAGAGACACCACCACCAGGTCCTAGACTATTACTATGGGAACAGAGACACCACCACCAGATCCTAGACTATTACTATGGGAACAGAGACACCACCACCAGGTCCTAGACTATTACTATGGGAACAGAGACACCACCACCAGGTCCTAGACTATTACTATGGGAACAGAGACACCACCACCAGGTCCTAGACTATTACTATGGGAACAGAGACACCACCACCAGATCCTAGACTGTTACTATGGGAACAGAGACACCACCACCACCAGGTCCTAGACTATTACTATGGGAACAGAGACACCACCACCAGGTCCTAGACTATTACTATGGGAACAGAGACACCACCACCACCACCAGGTCCGAGACTATTACTATGGGAACAGAGACACCACCACCAGGTCCTAGACTATTACTATGGGAACAGAGACACCACCACCAGATCCTAGACTATTACTATGGGAACAGAGACACCACCACCAGATCCTAGACTATTACTATGGGAACAGAGACACCACCACCAGGTCCTAGACTATTACTATGGGAACAGAGACACCACCACCACCAGATCCTAGACTATTACTATGGGAAAAGAGACACCACCACCACCAGGTCCTAGACTACTACTACAATATTCTAATTGATTTCTGCTTGTACCCATGATGTTGTACCCATGATGTTGTACACATGATGTTGTTTGGATACAGTACTGCTTTGTCCACAAGGTGTCAGTCAGGTGTGGAGCTGATCTTGTGGCTCGACTACAACCAATGATGTCATGGATCTGATGACACCACAACAGACTGGTCTAGCGAGACGTCTGGACAGACTAAAGCAGGTTCTAACATAATGAAATCCCCTGCTTGGTCTTTACATTCCAATTCTCTCATTCACCAATTCCCATGCCAGCGTAATACATGATCAATGAACAATCAACAACTTAGTTGTGTGTCCTCGTATATTCTCCTCCGCTGGCTTGTCATAATGACATCCAGGTGTCTGAGGATCACCATCTATCTCTAAGTCGTCTATCGGTTTACCTGGGACCCAGAAAGACTTTGGGAAACAGAGCCTGCATCCCAAATGACAGACTATTCCCTATTTCGGTCATTACTTTTGACCAGGGCTCATAGGGAATCACATCGACTAAAGACTGTTAGATGTTTTTGTGACCCTTCAGATAAAAACACAACCCAGTCAGTCAACTAGCTAGTCAATCAGCCAGCAGGATAGTCAGCCAGCCAGTCAGCCAGCCAGTCAGCCAGCCAGTCAACCAGTCAGTCAGTCAGCTAGCCATCCAGCCTGCCAGTTAGTCAGCAAGCTAGCCAGTCAGCCAGTTAGCTTGTTAGCAACCTAGCCAGTCAGTCAACTAGCCAGTCAGCCAGCTAGTCAGCTAGCCAGTCGGCTAGCCAGTCAGTCAGCCAGCTAGTCAGTCAGTCAGCCAGTCAGCTATCCAGTCAGGCAGCTAGCCAGTCAGCCAGCTATCCAGTCAGCCAGCTAGCCAGTCAACCAGCCAGTAAGTCAGCCAGCTAGTCAGTCAGCCAGCCAGTCAGCCAGCGAGTCAGTCAGTCAGCCAGCTAGTCAGTCAGCCAGCCAGTCAGTCAGCCAGCTAGTCAGCCAGCCAGTCACTCAGCCAGCTAGTCAGCCAGCCAGTCAGCCAGCTAGTCAGTCAGCCAGCCAGCTAGTCAGTCAGCCAGCCAGTCAGTCAGCCAGCTAGTCAGTCAGCTAGCCAGTAAGTCAGCCAGCTAGTCAGTCAGTCAGCCAGTCAGCTATCCAGTCAGGCAGCTAGCCAGTCAGCCAGCTAGCCAGTCAGCCAGCCAATCAGCTATCCAGTCAGGCAGCTATCCAGTCAGCCAGCTATCCAGTCAGCCAGCTATCCAGCCAGCCAGCTAGCCAGTCAGCCAGCCAGTCAGTTATCCATGCACAGGTCAGTGTTTAGCTGTAATGCCTGTAACAGACTGAGACCCTGACCTTGACTAGCAGGGACCTAGCAACATTAGAGACACACTGGGTCTAAGGTAAGGTCACAGTATCACTCTGGGTTAAAGGTAACAGCACAGTGCCTTACTGACCGCTTCTATCAGGACCTTAATGGGCTCTGAAGCCTAGTTTTCATGTATATTTAGGACCATGTATATTAAGGACCATGCTAATCCTCATGGATAAACTGATTAAATAATAACTAAAGAGACACTACATTTGTAATACAGCTCTCTATGTATTATACAGACCTTGGTTAGAAATAACATTTTAAATATCTCAATTACTTTCACATATGTTCAAAGTAAGTATTCTGATATTTTATTTTAAAAGACAAGAGTATTTTAATATTTTAATGTATTTGGAAATACAACTTGAAAAGTATTCAACAGTATTTTCAAATACTTATTTCAAATATTATTTTCAAATATCTGGGTTAAATGCATTGAAGTGTATTTGAAATATAATTTGGCATACTATGTCACAGTGAGGAGACCAAGGCGCAGCGGGATATGAATACATTCTTCTTTTAATAAAGAGAGAACACTAAACTAACGTGACACTATATAGACCTAGTGCTGACATGCAACTACACACAAACAATAACCCACAACACTAAAATGGACATTTGGCAACCTAAATAGGATCCCCAATCAGAGACAATGATAAACAGCTGCCTCTGATTGGGAACCAATTCAGGCCACCATAGACCTATAATAAACCTAGACTAACAAACACCCCTCGATATACAAAAAACCCTAGACAGGTAAACAAGCATACCCGTCAGGGCGTGACAGTACCAAAAAAAGGAACGATCGATCGTGACGCTATATAGAACAAGTACTGACAGGCAACTACACATAGACAATAATCCACAAAATATGGAATATGGCTACCTAAATATGGTCCCCAATCAGAGACAATGATAAACAGCTGCCTCTGATTGGGAACCAATCTAGGCAACCATAGACATATAAACACCTAGAGATACAACAACCCCTAGACATACAAAACCCCTAGACAATACAAAAACTACACAAACCACCCTCGTCACACCCTGACCTAACCAAAATAATAAAGAAAACAAAGACTACTACGGTCAGGGCGTGACAACGCTATACACATGGTCTGCGTTTGTGAGGCTGGTTGGACGGACTGACAAATTCTCTAAAACAACGTTGGAGGCGGCTTATCGTAGAGAAATGAACATTTAATTATCTGGCAACAGCTCTGGTGGACATTCCTGCAGTCTGAATGCCAATTGCACACTCCCTCAAAAAGGGCATTGTGTTGTGTGACAAACTGCACATTTGAGAGTTGCCTTTTATTGTCTCCAGCACAAGGTGCACCTGTGTAATGATCATGCTGTTTAATCAGCTTCTTGATATGCCACACCTGTCAGTTGGATGGATTATCATGGCAAAGCAGAAATGCTCACTAACAGATGTAAACAAATTTGTGCCCAAAATTTGAGAGAAATAAGCTTTCTGTGTGTATGGAACATTTCTGTGATCTTTTATTTCAACTCATGAAACATTGGACCAACACTTTACCTGTTGTGTTTATATTTTTGTTCAGTGTGTAAAGTTATATATTGTATATTATATCATGTCAATTTAGGACTTTAAACTGTATATTATATTGTGTAAAATTAGGCCCTTTATACTGTACATTACATGGTGTAAAGTTAGGCCCTGATATACTGTATATTACATGGTGTAAAGTTAGGCCCTGATATACTGTATATTACATAGTGTAAAATAAGGCCTTGATGTACTGTATATTATATAATGTAAAGTTAGGCCTTTATACTGTATTCTATAGAGTGTAAAATAAGGCCCTGATGTACTGTATATTATATAATGTAAAGTTAGGCCTTTATGCTGTATATTATATAGTGTAAAGTAAGGCCCTGATATATTGTACCTTATATAGTGTACAGTTAGGCCCTGATATATTGTACCTTATATAGTGTACAGTTAGGCCCTGATATATTGTACCTTATATCATGTAAAGTTAGGCCTTTATGCTGTATATTATATAGTGTAAAGTAAGGCCCTGATATATCGTATATGATATAGTGTAAAGATAGGCCCTGATATACTGTACATTATATAACGGAAAGTTAGGCCCTGATATACTGTATATTATATAACGTAAAGTTAGGCCCTGATATACTGTATATTATATATATTATATAGTGTAAAGTTAGGCCCTGATATATTGTATTGTGTAAAGTAAGGCCCTGTTAAACAATAAGGCCCGAGGAGGTGTGGTATATGGCTAATATACCAAGGCTAAGGGCTGTTCTTATGCACTACGCAAAGCGGAGTGCCTGGATACAGCCCTTAGTAGTCGTATATTGGCCATAAATCACCAACCCCCGAGGTTCCTTATTGCTATTATAAACTGGTTACCAACGTAATTAGAGCAGTAAAAATACATGTTTTGTCAAATCCATGGTATATGGTCTGATATACCACGGCTGTCAGCCAATCAGCATTTAGGGCTTGAACCACCAAGTTTATAATGTATATTATAGCATGTAAAATTAGGCCCTTATATACTGTATATTATAAAATTGTAATTTAGGCCTTTATACTGTACATTTTATAGTGTATATACTGTGAATTATATTGTGTAAAGTAAGGCCCTGATATACTGTATACTATAAACCAGTGGTTCGAGCCCTGAATGCTTCTTGACTGAAAGCTGTGGTATATCAGAACGTATACCATGGGAATGACTAAAACATTTATTTTACTGGTCTAATTACATTGGTAACCCAGCACCTCTGGGGTTTGTGGTATATGGGCAGTATTCCATGGCTAAGTTTTGTATCCAGGCTGTCGTTGCCTCTTACATATGAGCAGACCTTGGCCATGGTATATTGGCCATATACCACTTCACCTCGAGCCTTATTAGTTAATTATATAGGGTGCGTTCCAAAATTAACTCTGGCTATCAACTCATATTTCAGAGCACTCTTGTCTGAGTGTGCCAGAGCACAGAATAACTGAGGAATTTTGTAATGCGCAACACCTGTTGAATATGACCTGTGTCAGTACATTTTGGAGAAAAAAAACATAATTAAATTCCTGCCAGCAGCACAATTACAGTCACCAGCGCTCTAGATCACATTAAAAAAAAACATGCCTAACCAGCTCTGCTAGGGCGAGTAAAATGGTCAGGTTGAGGTATTCTCGTATTTGTGTCTGGAAGTAGCTAGCCAACTTTAGTCAGTTAGCTTGAGTGCTTGACTGCGGTTGTGAGATCAACCCACCTCATCTACCAGAGCGAATTTACTAACACACCCATAGTCTTACCTGGCTGCTCCTGAGTGTTCTAGTTCCTGAAACGCTATTGTATGGTTCTGGTCCACACATGCAGTTAGCCTGGATGGGGGGGTTTGTTGTGTGTGTGTGTGTGTGTGTGTGTGTGTGTGTGTGTGTGTGTGTGTGTGTGTGTGTGTGTGTGTATTGTAGCCTATTGTGGTGTGCTGTGCTGTGCTGTGGTTTTCCCCATTGTGATGTCACTGTAGAATGTTGCGATGCGATGGCCAATGGCCATTGTTGTTCGGAGGGTTCTTTCTGTAGAATGTTGTGTGAAGTGAGCTCCATTGTGATGCTTTTGTAGAACGTTGTGTGAGATCCAACCATTATGACGTCATAGTAGAGTAGAATGGTTGTGTGAACTGGGCTGAGTTCTGTTGTCACGTGTCATAGTAGCCTTAGTGCCTATAGTCTATAGCTACTCTGGAAATATCATTAGGGATGTGGTGGTGGAATCATTCATTCATTCATTCCAGAGTTTCCCTGGACTTCTAAGTTGTTGTGTGTATAAATGTGTTGAGTAAGCTAATGCTGCTATTATGGATCCAATAGATGTATCAATTAATCTGTGTTTCAACTTGGCAGTCATATATATACTATAATACTACTATGGATATTGCATTGATAAATAGACAATAAAACATTCAAGTTTATACAAGTGAAAAACATGACAAAATGTACATTTACATTTGGGGATACTCAAAGAGTTGTGGTGATTAAGTGGCATAAGTACGTTTTGGGTGCATGCTTATATTGTTCAGTCCTGGCCTTTGGCATGTTTCATGTAAATAACACCACTTTATTGAATTTTGGTCATACTGTGGAAGACGTGGCAATATTGATTGTTGAATATAGCTACTCTATCAATGTTTGTCTTATTGATTTGTTAATGATTGATAGTGTGTTTATGACTCAGCCTTTATTGATTGATAATGATCGATAGTGTGTATAAAACTCAGCCTTTATTGATTGATAATGATCGATAGTGTATTTAAAACTCAACCCTTATTGATTTGTTAATGATTGATAGTGTGTATAAAACTCAGCCCTTATTGATTTGTTAATGATTGATAGTGTGTATAAAACTCAGCCCTTATTGATTTGTTAATGATTGATAGTGTGTATAAAACTCAGCCCTTATTGATTGTTAATGGTTGATAGTGTGTATAAGACAGAGCTTATTGAGTTGTTAATGATTGATAGTGTGTATAAAACTCAGCCCTTATTGATTTGTTAATGATTGATAGTGTGTTTATAACACAGCCCTTATTGATTGATAATGATCGATAGTGTTTATACTTCCCTTTAGACTGCTATAGTCTCATTCTTCTGGCCTGGTCCCTGCCAGCTGGTAAGAACTTGGACTCGGCCCCGAGGACAGTCAGACCCGACCCGAATGGACCCAATAATTCCTTTTTAAAATGGAAACCCGGACTCAAAAGGACCCTGAGAAAAACCAGATCCAAACCCGAATGGACCCGAAGACAACTCAACCTAGACCCGACCCGTACCCTATTAGGTCGGGTCCAGACCCTGATTAGACCGAGTGACAAAAAAAATAGAGATCAGCCAAGTTGCTCTTCTGGTTAACAAATAGGTCCTTTATATGTTGACTAGGACTTCTATAAGTCAATAAATTCACCTTATTAGCTTAAAATAATATCTTATATAGTCTATGCAGAGCCATGGTCGGGTCCATTTCGGTCCACTCTGGTCTATCAGCTGTAGTTCGATAGACCAGATGACAATCAAACAGAACCCAACCCGGACCTGAGGGACAAATTACAATTTCAGACCAAATCGTGCCCAGGTCGGGCCTCAGGTATATTGGGTCCACCCAGAACCGTGAAGACCTCTACTTCCCGCCTAGACTTCCCAGAACCACTTAGAGCCCCATCATCTTTCTATTGGCCTCTCTACTTTTCTCTTCTCTTCTCTTCCCTTCTCTACTCTTCTCGCTTTCTTTCAACCTACACATCTGGCCATCACCCACAAGCGGCCATGATTTGCTTACAAAGAGTGCATAGCCAATCAGACAAGCCATGGGATCCCCTATTCTTACGCTTCAACCAATGTGCGCAGCGGTGATATTTGCATACAGGGGGCTTGACCAATCCCTTGTCACTACAGCAGCTGGTTTTGCGGGTTCTGGCCTATGGGTGGGCGGGATGCAGAGATAAAGGTCTGCATATGATTACCATGTGATTATAGAAGGTGTTTAGTATTGATCCGGTATCTGGTGGAAGGTTACTTCTAAACTCGCGCTGTGGACCTGCAGGGTGGACTATTTGATCCTTTCTGACGGCAATAGTATCTCTGTAACATCATGCCTAAAAGGAAGGTGAGTCGCTCTCTTTTTTTTTTGTATCTGTGAGAGACAGGATAAGCGGCGCGTCTCTCCTAGCAGGTGAGCTGATGCGAAAGTTTCCAAACCCGAGCACCGCCTGTTAGAACGGTTCAACTGGGACCTTTTCGGTCTGATGGGAGTGTAGAGTGGATGCGCGGGACATGGCAGCGTTCCTCCATGTTATTCGGTGTGTTTTCTGTCGAAGCCCCTGCTCTCTCTCTCTCGCCGTTCATGGCCGGTATGTACTCCCTGTTCACACATACCGGACTGTCTGTAACCACGCAGTGCACAGCTTGCGCTCCGGAATACCGACCGGTAGGGATGCGTGCCGTACCACCGCCGCTGGCGGTTTGAAACGGCCGCTTTATCCCCGTAGTGACTGCTTGGAGATGATTGTGCCTTTAGTGCATTTTAACGTGTTAGACCTGTCTACCGGTAGGGATTTAAATCTGTCGATGGAAGAAGGATTTCAGATGTTTTTTCCCTCTAGAAGGACAGCCTCTTCCTCGCTCTCTCTCACTGTGGCGACCTGTCATTTTGTTTTCCTACCTATTTACTTAAAAAATTAAAAAGATCAATTTGCAAACAATGTAAAAAAAAAAAATGTAATCCTTGAGTTGCTAAAGATGCATAGAAGCATGGTCTCTTGGGTAAGGCTGTTAAATGCAGGCGTTTCAGCCCGGCTCGGTGCTGACTGTGGTGGAGAGACAGGCAGCGAGAGCACCGAGCATAGGCGTTGGTCATCCTCTCTACTTATGTGGTGATTGGCTCAGTGTTCCGTCACTCATGGGGACGCTGTCACCGCAGAATCTCCAGGGAAAGCAAGGCACTTCAAGCCCCTTTGGGTGCTGCCATACATTTACATTAGAAGTGCTTGTCCAAGAAGGCTCAAGATCATTGGCCACAGATACAATTACGACAAAATCAGGTTATTTCTGCCGTAGCTTTGATTGGACTGATCATGTCAACAGCATACTTTCAAAATCTTGGCTAACATGCTAGCTAGACAAGCAGTCATCATCATGAATCACGTTGACAATCTACTGGCAAATCCTTTTCAATCCTTGTCATATTCAGAGAAATTATAGATAAAACGTATCGGTGCTCATCAGCCATTGGACATTACACAGCAAGTCGGAAATCACAAATTCAACAATGAAGTTTGGAAGGAATCAGTGGCTAACTGCGATGCAAAGCAATCACTATTTTGCTTCCTCAACCCGCTATTCGGGTAATTTTTTTCTTTATTTAACCAGTCAAGTCAGTCTCCATCTCCAGTCTCCAATCTTTTTGAAACTATAACAAAGAACAAACAACAAAAACATATGTTGATGGTATTCTCAATGAAATTATATAATATACAGACCACAAATTCCAATTGGCTATACTTAAACTCTTCAACTCTGGCATCTTCCCCAACAAATTTAACCTCGATAACTACTGTGGGAGAAGCGTCAACAGCAACCTTGGGAAAATCCACAGCATTATCATTAACAGCAGACTCATGCATTTCCTCAGTGAGAAAATGTCAAAGTAGCTTTTTAGCAAATGACTTTACGACAGGCCACACATTCACCCTGGACACCCTAATTGACAAACAAACAAACCAAAACAAAGGCAGTCTTGTCATGCTTTGTTGATTTCAAAAAAAGCTTTTGACTCAATTTGTCATGAGGGTCTGCTATACAAACTGATGGAAAGTGGTGTTGGGGGTAAAACATACACCATTATGAAATCCATGTTCACAAACAACAGGTGTGCGGTTAAAATTGCCAAAAAACACAGACTTCTTCCCACAGGGCCGTGGGGTGAGACATGGGTGCAGTTTAAGCCCCACCCTCTTCAACATATATATCAATGAATTGGTGAGGGCACTAGAAAAGTCTGCAGCACCCGGTCTCACCCTACTAGAATCTGAAGTCAAATGTCTACTGTTTGCTGATGATCTGGTGCTTCTGGCCCCAACCAAGGAGGTTCTACAGCAGCACCTATATCTTCTGCACAGATTCTGTCAGACCTGGGCCCTGACAGTAAATCTCAGTATGACAAAAATAAGTGTTCCAAAAAAGGTCCAGTTGCCAGGACCACGAATACAAATTCAATCTAGACGCCGTTGCCCTAGAGCACACAAAAAAAAATGATACATACTGTACCTCGGCCTAAACATCAGCGCCACAGGTGACTTCCACAAAGCTTTGAACGATCTGAGAGACAAGGCAAGAAAGGCCTTCTATGCCATCAAAAGGAACATAACGTGCTTCTACACCTGCATTGCTGTTTGGGGTTTTAGGCTGGGTTTCTGTACAGCACTTTTTATTTATTTTTATTTTTATTTTACCTTTATTTAACCAGGTAGGCTAGTTGAGAACACCTTTATTTAACCAGGTAGGCTAGTTGAGAACACCTTTATTTAACCAGGTAGGCTAGTTGAGAACACCTTTATTTAACCAGGTAGGCAAGTTGAGAACACCTTTATTTAACCAGGTAGGCAAGTTGAGAACACCTTTATTTAACCAGGTAGGCAAGTTGAGAACACCTTTATTTAACCAGGTAGGCAAGTTGAGAACAAGTTCTCATTTACAATTGCGACCTGGCCAAGATAAAGCAAAGCAGTTCGACAGATAAAACGACACAGAGTTACACATGGAGTAAAAACAAACATACAGTCAATAATGCAGTATAAACAAGTCTATATACAATGTGAGCAAATGAGGTGAGAAGGGAGGTAAAGGCAAAAAAGGCCATGATGGCAAAGTAAATACAATATAGCAAGTAAAACACTGGAATGGTAGTTTTGCAATGGAAGAATGTGCAAAGTAGAAATAAAAAATAATGGGGTGCAAAGGAGCAAAATAAATAAATAAATAAAAATTAAATACAGTTGGGAAAGAGGTAGTTGTTTGGGCTAAATTATAGGTGGGCTATGTACAGGTGCAGTAATCTGTGAGCTGCTCTGACAGTTGGTGCTTAAAGCTAGTGAGGGAGATAAGTGTTTCCAGTTTCAGAGATTTTTGTAGTTCGTTCCAGTCATTGGCAGCAGAGAACTGGAAGGAGAGGCGGCCAAAGAAAGAATTGGTTTTGGGGGTGACTAGAGAGATATACCTGCTGGAGCGTGTGCTACAGGTGGGAGATGCTATGGTGACCAGCGAGCTGAGATAAGGGGGGACTTTACCTAGCAGGGTCTTGTAGATGACATGGAGCCAGTGGGTTTGGCGACGAGTATGAAGCGAGGGCCAGCCAACGAGAGCGTACAGGTCGCAATGGTGGGTAGTATATGGGGCTTTGGTGATAAAACGGATTGCACTGTGATAGACTGCATCCAATTTGTTGAGTAGGGTATTGGAGGCTATTTTGTAAATGACATCGCCAAAGTCGAGGATTGGTAGGATGGTCAGTTTTACAAGGGTATATTTGGCAGCATGAGTGAAGGATGCTTTGTTGCGAAATAGGAAGCCAATTCTAGATTTAACTTTGGATTGGAGATGTTTGATATGGGTCTGGAAGGAGAGTTTACAGTCTAACCAGACACCTAAGTATTTGTAGTTGTCCACGTATTCTAAGTCAGAGCCGTCCAGAGTAGTGATGTTGGACAGGCGGGTAGGTGCAAGTAGCGATCGGTTGAAGAGCATGCATTTAGTTTTACTTGTATTTAAGAGCAATTGGAGGCCACGGAAGGAGAGTTGTATGGCATTGAAGCTTGCATGGAGGGTTTGTGGCATCAGCTGATGTAAGAAGGGCTTTATAAATACATTTGATTTGATAACATTTGACATCCCAATTAGGATCTGGCTAAAAATACTTCAATCAGTTATAGAACCCATTGCCCTTCATGGTTGTGAGGTCTGGGTCTGCACATCAACCAAGATTTCACAAAACGGGACAAACACCAAATTGAGATTCTGTATGCAGAATTCTGCAAAAATATCATCCGTGTACAATGTAAAACACCAAATAATGCATGCAGAGCAGAATTAGGCCGATACCCTCTAATTATCAAAACCCAGAAAAGAGCTGTTAAATTCTACAACCACCTAAAAGGAAGTGATTCCAAAACCTTCCATAACAAAAGCATTACCTACAGAGAGGTTAACCTGGAGAAGAGTCCCCTAAGCAATCTGGTCCTGGGGCTCTGATCACAAACACCAACAGACCCCACAGAGCCAAGGACAGCAACACAATTAGACCCAACCAAATCATGAGAAAACAAAAAGATAATTACTTGACAAAATTGAAAGACTTAGCTTTCTAGTTTGCTCAGTTTTTTTGCTATTTGGCCCTAAACAGGAGTACACCACGGCAGAATACCTGACCACTGTGACTGACCCAAAATTAAGGAAAGCCTTGACTATGTACAGACTCAGTGAGCATAGCCTTGCTATTGAGAAAGGCCGCCGTAGGCAGACATGGCTCTCAAGAGAAGACAGGCTATGTGCTCACTGCCCACAAAATGAGGTGGAAACTGAGCTGCACTTCCTAACCTCCTGCCCAATGTATGACCATATTAGAGAGACATATTTCCCTCAGATTACACAGATCCACAAAGAATTCGAAAACAAATCCAATTTTGAAAAACTCCCATATCTACTGGGTGAAATTCCACAGTGTGCCATCACAGCAGCAAGATTTGTGACCTGTTGCCACGAGAAAAGGGCAACCAGTGAAGAACAAACACCATTGTAAATACAACCCATATTTATGCTTATTTATTTTATCTTGTGTCCTTTAGCCATTTGTACATTGTTAGAACACTGTATATATATATATATAATATGACATTTGTAATGTCTTTACTGTTTTGAAACTTCTGTATGTGTAATGTTTACTGTTAATTTTATTTGTTTTTCACTTTATATATTCACTTTGTATGTTGTCTACCACACTTGCTTTGGCAATGTTAACACATGTTTCCCATGCCAATAAAGCCCTTGAATTGAATTGAATTGAGAGAGAGAGAGGGTGGGTGGGGGGCATGCAGAGAGGGGGGATAGAGAGTGAGGCAGAGAGAGATAGGGGGCAGGGAGAGTGAGGCAGAGAGAGAGAGAGAGAGAGAGAGGGTGGGGGGCATGCAGAGAGGGGGGATAGAGAGAGAGAGAGGGTGGGTGGGGGGCATGCAGAGAGGGGGGCATGGAGAGTGAGGCAGAGAGAGATAGGGGGCATGGAGAGTGAAGCAGAGAGAGAGGGAGGGGGGCATGGAGAGTGAAGCAGAGAGAGAGGGAGGGGGGCATGGAGAGTGAGGCAGAGAGAGAGGGAGGGGGGCATGGAGAGTGAGGCAGAGAGAGACAGGGGGCATGGAGAGTGAAGCAGAGAGAGAGGGAGGGGGGCATGGAGAGTGAGGCAGAGAGAGAGGGAGGGGGGCAGGTAGAGTGAGGCAGAGAGAGATAGGGGGCATGGAGAGTGAAGCAGAGAGAGAGGGAGGGGGGCATGGAGAGTGAAGCATAGAGAGTGAGGCAGAGAGAGATAGGGGGCAGGGAGAGTGAGGCAGAGAGAGAGAGAGAGAGAGAGAGGGTGGGGGGCATGCAGAGAGGGGGGATAGAGAGAGAGAGAGAGAGGGTGGGTGGGGGGCATGCAGAGAGGGGGGCATGGAGAGTGAGGCAGAGAGAGATAGGGGGCATGGAGAGTGAAGCAGAGAGAGAGGGAGGGGGGCATGGAGAGTGAGGCAGAGAGAGAGGGAGGGGGGCAGGTAGAGTGAGGCAGAGAGAGATAGGGGGCATGGAGAGTGAAGCAGAGAGAGAGGGAGGGGGGCATGGAGAGTGAAGCAGAGAGAGAGGGAGGGGGGACATAGTGAAAGAGATTGTTGCTATGTAAATTATGTATTGTCCTCTGGCTAAACCATCAGGGTGTTTGCATAGCCTGTTTTTAGAGGAAGACCCTAGATACATAGGTGTTTAGCTAGCCTGTCTACCTGCCTACCTGTGAGCCTGTCTACCTGCCTACTCGTCTACCTACCAGCCTGTCTACCTATCTACCTGCCTACCCGCCTACCTACCAGCCTACCTACCAGCCTGTCTACCTGTCTACCTGCCTACCCGCCTACCTACCAGCCTGTCTACCCGTGTACCTCCCTACCCATCTACCTCCCTACCCGTCTACCTACCTACCCGTCTACGTACCTACCCGTCTACCTACCTACCCATCTACCTGTCTACCCATCTGCCTACCCGTCTACGTACCTACCCGTCTACCTGCCTACCCATCTACCTGCCTACCCATCTACCTGCCTACCCATCTACCTGCCTACCCGTCTACCCGCCTACCCATCTACCTACCAGCCCATCTACCTGCCTACCCGTCTACCTGCCTACCCGTCTACCTGCCTACCCAACTACCTGCCTTACCCGTCTACCTACCAGCCCGTCTACCTGCCTACCTGTCTACCTGCCGACCCGTCTACCTGCCAGCCCGTCTACCTGCCTACCCGTCTACCTGCCTACCCATCTACCTGCCTACCCATCTACCTGCCTACCCATCTACCTGCCTACCGTTTATTATGGATCCCCATTAGTTCCTGTCAAGGCAGCAGCTACTCTTCCTGGGGTTTATTATGGACCTACTCCACCTCTACCACATATCTACAGGACTAAATCTATGTCTACCTGTCTACCTGCCTACCCGCCTACCTACCAGCCTGTCTACCCGTGTACCTCCCTACCCATCTACCTCCCTACCCGTCTACCTACCTACCCGTCTACGTACCTACCCGTCTACCTACCTACCCATCTACCTGTCTACCCATCTGCCTACCCGTCTACGTACCTACCCGTCTACCTGCCTACCCATCTACCTGCCTACCCATCTACCTGCCTACCCGTCTACCCGCCTACCCATCTACCTACCAGCCCATCTACCTGCCTACCCGTCTACCTGCCTACCCGTCTACCTGCCTACCCAACTACCTGCCTTACCCGTCTACCTACCAGCCCGTCTACCTGCCTACCTGTCTACCTGCCGACCCGTCTACCTGCCAGCCCGTCTACCTGCCTACCCGTCTACCTGCCTACCCATCTACCTGCCTACCCATCTACCTGCCTACCGTTTATTATGGATCCCCATTAGTTCCTGTCAAGGCAGCAGCTACTCTTCCTGGGGTTTATTCTTCCTGTGGTTTATTATGGATCCCCATTAGTTCCTGCCAAGGCAGCAGCTACTCTTCCTGGGGTTTATTATGGACCTACTCCACCTCTACCACATATCTACAGGACTAAATCTATGTGTATGTATAGTGCGTATGTTATCGTGTGTATGCAAGTGTCTGTTCCAATGTATGGAACATTCCCCGCTGTTCCATAAGGTGTTTTAAAAAATCAGATTCTTCTGCTTGCATTAGTTACTTGATGTGGAATAGAGTTCCATGTAGTCATGGCTCTGTGTAGCAATGTGTGCCTCCCATAGTCTGTTCTGGACTCGGGGACTGTGAAGAGACCTCCAGTGGCACTGTCCCCGAGGCTGAGAGATAGTATCTGCTGATAGTCATGATCTCTAGTCCACTCATCTCCTCTCCAGTCATAATTACTATTAGTCATGAAACTTCCTGATCCTCCAGATCCACAGATTAAAGTCCTGGACTAAGAAATATGCTCCTGAGATTCTCCTTGTAAAATGTTGTTTCGTCCAGGACAAGGTTTACAGTAATCTGTGTCGGGGAAACTCTAAACTCTCTCTAATGTCTTAGTGAGGTTTCTGAGAGACTTTGTTAATATTCATTAGTATTTTATGATCAAATGGATGTTTGGTCTCCTTGATCGATCTGGGGTACAAACACCAGTGGAGGCTCGTCAGAGGAGGAAACATTAGTAGTTAGTAGTAGTACTTCTTGGGTAGCACCATGGTGTTTGGTCTCCTTAATCGATCTGGGGTACAAACACCAGTGGAGGCTCGTCAGAGGAGGAAGGGGAGGACCTCAGTAAATAGTGAAACATTATAAAAGTTTTCCTTTTTAGATAAAACTTTACTAAATATATATAAATAAATCACGTCACCAAATAATTTATTAAAACACACTGTTTTACCATGAAGATCTACAGTTGCTTCAACAGCTCCTTCTTGGGTAGCACCATGGTGTAGCCGGAGGACAGCTAGCTTCCGTCCTC
Source organism: Oncorhynchus kisutch (assembly GCF_002021735.2). NCBI lineage: Eukaryota > Metazoa > Chordata > Actinopteri > Salmoniformes > Salmonidae > Oncorhynchus > Oncorhynchus kisutch. Next base: position 175,268 of record NW_022262551.1, read on the forward strand.
CTCTGGGTACATTGACTTCAATACAAAACCTAGGAGGCGAATGGTTTTCACCCCTTTTCCATAGTCTTACACAGTAATTATGACAACGTCCGGAGAACGTCCTCGGAGCTCTTGCATCGTTAACTGACATGTTATCCACTCAATTAAAGGATCAGAGAATGTATCGAGGACTGAAAGCATAAGCTACAGCTAACTAGCACGGCAGTGCATAAATTGTGGTAAGTAGTTGACTCAGAGAGAGAAGGACAATAGTTAAACAGTTTAACAACTTCACTTCTTCCAAAATGAAGGAGAAGCAGAGAGAGGGAGAGCTATCATAGAATATATATTTTTACTTTCACTTTCACTTACTCAGCTGGTGTCAAATGCAGCTAGCTAGTTTAACCTATGCGGCAGGTTAGAGCGTTGGGCCAGTATCCGAAAGGTTGCTGGATTGAATCCCTGAGCTGACAAGGTCAAAATCTGTTGTTCTTCCCGTTAACAAGGCACCCACTGTTCCCTGATAGGCCACCATTGAAAATAAAGGTTAAATTTAAATAAAAAAAACAGCTCAGAGATGGATGCTATGTTAGCTAGCTGGCTATGGCTGTCCAACAGAGAGGGATGCTATGTTAGCTAGCTGGCTATGGCTGTCCAACAGAGAGGGATGCTATGTTAGCTAGCTGGCTATGGCTGTCCAACAGAGATGGATGCTATGTTAGCTAGCTGGCTATGGCTGTCCAACAGAGACGGATGCTATGTTAGCTAGCTGGCTATGGCTGTCCAACAGAGAGGGATGCTATGTTAGCTAGCTGGCTATGGCTGTCCAACAGAGACGGATGCTATGTTAGCTAGCTGGCTATGGCTGTCCAACAGAGAGGGATGCTATGTTAGCTAGCTGGCTATGGCTGTCCAACAGAGACGGATGCTATGTTAGCTAGCTGGCTATGGCTGTCCAACACTGGAGCTCTTCCAAGGTAAGCTTCTGCTTTTATTAATTTATTGCCACCGGGTCCCGCTAGTGTAACCGCTCAAATGTACTGCATGATTGTAGCGGGTTTCATAACGTGTTAGTTCTTTGTTGACTATGACTGACAAACGATGTAGGCTGTGTTTAGTGATTCACGGCCATGATATGAAGGTTTGGAACGTTTTTTTCCCCCTGGTCACAGACAGCTGATGTGTTGTGCACTGAAGTCCACAAGCGAAGGGAAAAGGTGGGAGAACAAGAGCAGTAGATAGATGTGAGAAGGAATTATATATACAACGAGCTGTTCGTATGTGTCTGGTATGACAGTGATCATGCTGTTTGTACGTGGCTGCTATGACAGTGATCATGCTGTTTGTACGTGGCTGCTATGACAGTGATCATGCTGTTTGTATGTGGCTGCTATGACAGTGAACTGGGTTTGCGTGTGATCAGGAGTGTATTCATAGCGCCGATTCTGTTGAAAAACGTTCCTTAAACGGAAGCAAACTAAATGAAACGAGGATAAACATACCTGAATTCGTCCAGTAGAAACTCTCATGTGCAACTGTTGGACTAATGATGACAGATCAGCTAGATGCAGGCCAGAGTGTGCAAGGCCTACTCTGTAAACGTCCATTCATAGGCCAGGCTGGAGCAACCTCGTGATGGATATTAACGTGCCGCCGACCTCTTTTTTTTTTTTTGCAGTTCGTCGTGTCTATTTAAATATCACTGAATATTTCACTTTCTCTGGTCATTAGGTACAACATGAATTTGTGCTTGAGGTGCGACTTGAGTTTCGCCTCTCTCTGGTCAGTATCACTGGAGGAAAGATAGGAGAGAACAGGGGACAGTGCTCTCTCTCTCCCTCCATCCCTCCCTCCCTCCGCTGAGACTAATGCTGTGTTCAAAGCAACTGGAAACTCGGAAATCTCCGACTTCAGTGCGTTCAAGAACTGGGAACTCAGAAATAAACGAGATCCTACTAGAAAAAATTGTTTTGAACGGTTATCTACCTCGGAAACTCTGACGTCATGATTTTCCCTCGTTCAGTTCCCAGTTTTCTTGAAAGCACCATGACATTACATGCAGGTGTCCCGTACCATCAGTCCAGGAAAATAAAAAATAAAATGATTTGCTCGATTTATGCTCAGCTGTGCCTCGCAAGTGCTACACCAACTGATCTATTTTGTTATCAAAACTCGAGTGTTGAAATATAATATGTTCTGAGAACAATGATATTGGCAGACCAGTTATAAAGCCAATATGAGGTAATAATGCATTAGGTCGACTGCACAAACCTCATTCCTACACAACAGGCATATAGCCAATATGAGGTAATAATGCATTAGGTCGACTGCACAAACCTCATTCCTACACAACAGGCATATAGCCAATATGAGGTAATAATGCATCGGTCGACTGCACAAACCTCATTCCTACACAACAGGCATACAGCCAATATGAGGTAATAATGCATTAGGTCGACTGCACAAACCTCATTCCTACACAACAGGCATATAGCCAATATGAGGTAATAATGCATCGGTCGACTGCACAAACCTCATTCCTACACAACAGGCATATAGCCAATATGAGGTAATAATGCATTAGGTCGACTGCACAAACCTCATTCCTACACAACAGGCATATAGCCAATATGAGGTAATAATGCATTAGGTCGACTGCACAAACCTCATTCCTACACAACAGGCATATAGCCAATATGAGGTAATAATGCATTAGGTCGACTGCACAAACCTCATTCCTACACAACAGGCATATAGCCAATATGAGGTAATAATGCATTAGGTCGACTGCACAAACCTCATTCCTACACAACAGGCATATAGCCAATATGAGGTAATAATGCATTAGGTCGACTGCACAAACCTCATTCCTACACAACAGGCATATAGCCAATATGAGGTATTAATGCATTAGGTCGACTGCACAAACCTCATTCCTACACAACAGGCATATAGCCAATATGAGGTAATAATGCATTAGGTCGACTGCACAAACCTCATTCCTACACAACAGGCATATAGCCAATATGAGGTATTAATGCATTAGGTCGACTGCACAAACCTCATTCCTACACAACAGGCATATAGCCAATATGAGGTAATAATGCATTAGGTCGACTGCACAAACCTCATTCCTACACAACAGGCATATAGCCAATATGAGGTAATAATGCATTAGGTCGACTGCACAAACCTCATTCCTACACAACAGGCATATAGCCAATATGAGGTAATAATGCATTAGGTCGACTGCACAAACCTCATTCCTACACAACAGGCATATAGCCAATATGAGGTAATAATGCATTAGGTCGACTGCACAAACCTCATTCCTACACAACAGGCATATAGCCAATATGAGGTAATAATGCATTAGGTCGACTGCACAAACCTCATTCCTACACAACAGGCATATAGCCAATATGAGGTAATAATGCATTAGGTCGACTGCACAAACCTCATTCCTACACAACAGGCATATAGCCAATATGAGGTAATAATGCATTAGGTCGACTGCACAAACCTCATTCCTGCACAACAGGCATATAGCCAATATGAGGTAATAATGCATTAGGTCGACTGCACAAACCTCATTCCTACACAACAGGCATATAGCCAATATGAGGTAATAATGCATTAGGTCGACTGCACAAACCTCATTCCTACACAACAGGCATATAGCCAATATGAGGTAATAATGCATTAGGTCGACTGCAGAAACCTCATTCCTACACAACAGGCATATAGCCAATATGAGGTAATAATGCATTAGGTCGACTGCACAAACCTCATTCCTACACAACAGGCATATAGCCAATATGAGGTAATAATGCATTAGGTCGACTGCACAAACCTCATTCCTACACAACAGGCATATAGCCAATATGAGGTAATAATGCATTAGGTCGACTGCACAAACCTCATTCCTACACAACAGGCATATAGCCAATATGAGGTAATAATGCATTAGGTCGACTGCACAAACCTCATTCCTACACAACAGGCATATAGCCAATATGAGGTAATAATGCATTAGGTCGACTGCACAAACCTCATTCCTACACAACAGGCATATAGCCAATATGAGGTAATAATGCATTAGGTCGACTGCACAAACCTCATTCCTACACAACAGGCATATAGCCAATATGAGGTAATAATGCATTAGGTCGACTGCACAAACCTCATTCCTACACAACAGGCATATAGCCAATATGAGGTAATAATGCATTAGGTCGACTGCACAAACCTCATTCCTACACAACTGTTTATATTAGCTTCATGTTTTAAAATAAAATCTGAGCAATAGATCTCGGTTTGATTTTTGACTGAAAGTGATCTTGATTGGTTGGTGACCACTGGCTCACCGTACAACGTAACAGACATCTCGGCCGTTCATTAGCCGTGGATACCGGGTGTGTTGTGTATTCAGTCCTCTCTCTGTTTCTTCTAGTCTGCCGAAGGGGCTGGTGCCAAGGACGCCTCTAAAGTCACTAAGCAGGAGGTCGCTAAGCAAGAGGTCGCTAAGCAGGAGGTCGCTAAGCAAGAGGTAGGAGCTCTGTGCGTGTGTGTGTGTGTGTGTGTGTGTGCAGTGTGTGTGTGTGCAGTGTACAGTGTGTGTGTTTTACACAACCACAAACACGCTCATTATGTATGTATCGGATTCACCACACAAACGCATACAGCAAACGCTTATACACCCTGATACATGATGAACACTACCCCTAGTACACTATCCACACTACCCCTAGTACACTATCCACACTACCCCTAGTACACTATCCACACTACCCCTAGTACACTATCCACACTACCCCTAGTACACTATCCACACTACCCCTAGTACACTATCCACACTACCCCTAGTACACTATCCACACTACCCCTAGTACACTATCCACACTACCCCTAGTACACTATCCACACTACCCCTAGTACACTATCCACACTACCCCTAGTACACTATCCACACTACCCCTAGTACACTATCCACACTACCCCTAGTACACTATCCACACTACCCCTAGTACACTATCCACACTACCCCTAGTACACTATCCACACTACCCCTAGTACACTATCCACACTACCCCTAGTACACTATCCACACTACCCCTAGTACACTATCCACACTACCCCTAGTACACTATCCACACTACCCCTAGTACACTATCCACACTACCCCTAGTACACTACCCACACTACCCCTAGTACACTACCCACACTACCCCTAGTACACTACCCTTAGTATACCTACCCCTACTCACTACCCTTAATACACTACCCTTAATACACTACCCCTAGTACACTACCCCTCCACACTACCCATAGTACACTACCCCTCCACACTACCCCTAGTATACCTACCCCTAGCACACTACCCCTGGTACACCTACCCCTAGTACACTACCCCTGGTAGACCTACCCCTAGTACACTACCCCTAGTACACTACCCCTAGTATACCTACCCATAGTACACTACCCCTCCACACTACACATAGTACACTACCCCTCCACACTACCTCTGGTATACCTACCCCTAGTACACTACCCCTAGTAAACCTACCCCTAGTGTAACTACCCCTCCTCACTACCCTTAGTACACTACCCCTAGTACTCTACCCCTCCACACTACCCCTAGTACACTACCCCTCCACACTACCCCTCCACACTACCCTTAGTACACTACCCCTCCTCACTACCCCTAGTACACTACCCCTAGTACACTACCCTTAGTTTACCTACCCCTACTCACTACCCTTAGTATACCTACCCCTACTCACTACCCTTAATACACTACCCTTAATACACTACCCCTCCTCACTACCCCTCCACACTACCCTTAGTACACTACCCCTAGTACCCTATCCCTAGCACCCTACCCCTAGTACACTACCCCTAGTATACATACCCATAGTACACTACCCCTCCACACTACACATAGTACACTACCCCTCCACACTACCCCTGGTACACCTACCCCTAGTACACTACCCCTAGAACACTACCTCTGGTATACCTACCCCTAGTACACTGCCCCTAGTAAACCTACCCCTAGTGTAACTAACCCTCCTCACTACCCTTAGTACACTACCCCTAGTACTCTACCCCTCCACACTACCCCTAGTACACCACCCTTCCACACTACCCCTCTACACTACCCCTCTACACTACCCCTAGTACACTACCCCTAGTAGACCTACCCCTCCACACTACCCCTAGTACACTATCCCTCCACACTACCCCTAGTACACTACCCCTAGTACACTACCCCTAGTACACTACCCCTCAACACTACCCTTAGTACACTATCCCTCCACACTATCCCTCCTCACTACCCCTCCTCACTACCCCTAGTACACTACCCCTAGTATACCTACCCCTAGCACACTACCCCTAGTACACTACCTCTAGTATACCTACCCCTAGCACACTACCCCTAGTACACTACCCTTAGTACACTACCCCTAGTACACTACCCCTCCTCACGACCCCTAGTACACTACCCCTAGTACACTACCCCTAGTACACTACCCCTCCTCACGACCCCTAGTACACTACCCCTTCACACTACCAAGTACACGACCCCTAGTACACTACCCCTAGTACACTACCCCTAGTACCTACCCATAATATACCTACCCCTAGTACACTACCCCTAGTACACTACCCCTCCTCACTACCCCTCCTCACTACCCCTAGTACACTACCCCTAGTACACTACCCCTCCTCACTACACATAGTTTACTGCCCAGTACACTACCCCTAGTACACTACGCCTCCTCACTACACATAGTACACTACCCCTAGTATACTACCCCTAGTACACTACCCCTAGTACACTAACAGACCCTCAATACACAACTGATATGCCCTCTGTCCCCTCTCCTCCTCCCCCCTCCCTCTTGCTGTCTCTCCCTCTCTCTCTTGCTGTCTCTCTCTTGCTGTCTCTCTCTCCCTCTCTCTCTTGCTGTCTCTCTCTCTCCCTCTCTCTCTTGCTGTCTCTCTCTCTCCCTCTCTCTCTTGCTGTCTCTCTCTCTCCCTCTCTCTCTTGCTGTCTCTCTCTCTCCCTCTCTCTCTTGCTGTCTCTGATCTCCCCTCTCTCTTGCTGTCTCTCTCTCTCCCCCTCTCTCTTGCTGTCTCTCTTTCTGTAGCCCACCAGACGGTCAGAGAGGTTGTCATCGGTAAGTTTAATCATCCCCTCTTCCTTCCTCCCTCCTCTCTCTCGTCGTTGCTCCACCAGAAGCAGTCTATGGGTCATAGTTTCTCACTGTCACCAGATATGATATTATAAAGTTATAAAGGAGTGTTCTAAACGAATAGGGAAAATCCCACGCAAAAATGTATTCACCAAGGTTTGAACAGCAAGCTGTCTTCATCGGGGTATCGTGACAGCAAGCCGTCTTCATCAGGGTATCGTGACAGCAAGCCGCCTCCATCGGGGTATCGTGACAGCAAGCAGCCCCCATCGGGGTATCGTGACAGCAAGCCGTCTCCATCGGGGTATCGTGACAGCAAGCTGTCTTCATCGGGGTATCGTGACAGCAAGCCGTCTCCACCGGGGTATCGTGACAGCAAGCCGTCTCCATCGGGGTATCGTGACAGCAAGCTGTCTTCATCGGGGTATCGTGACAGCAAGCCGTCTCCATCGGGGTATCGTGACAGCAAGCTGTCTCCATCGGGGTATCGTGACAGCAAGCCGTCTTCACCGGGGTATCGTGACAGCAAGCCGTCTCCACCGGGGTATCGTGACAGCAAGCCGTCTCCATCGGGGTATCGTGACAGCAAGCTGTCTTCATCGGGGTATCGTGACAGCAAGCTGTCTTCACCGGGGTATCGTGACAGCAAGCCGTCTTCACCGGGGTATCGTGACAGCAAGCCGCCTCCATCGGGGTATCGTGACAGCAAGCCGTCTGCATCGGGGTATCGTGACAGCAAGCTGTCTCCATCGGGGTATCGTGACAGCAAGCCGTCTTCATCGGGGTATCATGACAGCAAGCCGTCTCCATCGGGGTATCGTGACAGCAAGCCGTCTTCATCGGGGTATCGTGACAGCAAGCCGTCTCCATCGGGGTATCGTGACAGCAAGCCGTCTCCATCGGGGTATCGTGACAGCAAGCCGTCTCCATCGGGGTATCGTGACAGCAAGCCGTCTCCATCGGGGTATCGTGACAGCAAGCTGTCTTCATCGGGGTATCGTGACAGCAAGATGTCTTCATCGGGGTATCGTGACAGCAAGCCGTCTCCATCGGGGTATCGTGACAGCAAGCCGTCTCCATTGGGGTATCGTGACAGAATTCAGTGTTGTAAAGGTGTTGGGGGGAAAAGGTCCCTGCAGGTTGCTTCTGGTCCTGCTCTTGTTTTCTCTCTCGTCCTCATTTCCTTTACCAGACTTGATATCTATCTGTTCTGTTCATCCTCGGTCTGTCGTGATTTCACTGTCTTCAAGCATGGCGCACATGGGCCGGATCTCAAACTGCACCATATTCCCTTTGTAGTGCACTATTTTTGACCCCATAAAGAATAGGGTTTCATTTGGGACACATGGAGTTGGTAACTTCAGCTTGTTGTAAACGTTAGCCCTTTATCATTAACATGTTTATATAATGCATTACCACAGCCATGTTTATATAACACATTATCACAGCCATGTTTATATAACGCATTATCACAGCCATGTTTATATAACACATTATCACAGCCATGTTTATATAACACATTATCACAGCCATGTTTATATAACACATTATCACAGCCATGTTTATAGAACACATTATCACAGCCATGTTTATAGAATGCATTATCACAGCCATGTTTATAGAATGCATTATCACAGCCATGTTTATAGAACACATTATCACAGCCATGTTTATATAATGCATTATCACAGCCATGTTTATATAATGCATTATCACAGCCATGTTTATATAATGCATTATCACAGCCATGTTTATATAATGCATTATCACAGCCATGTTTATAGAACACATTATTACAGCCATGTTTATATAATGCATTATCACAGCCATGTTTATAGAACATATTATCACAGCCATGTTTATAGAACACATTATCACAGCCATGTTTATAGAACACATTATCACAGCCATGTTTATAGAAGACATTATCACAGCCATGTTTATAGAAGACATTATCACATCCATGTTTATAGAAGACATTATCACAGCCATGTTTATAGAAGACATTATCACAGCCATGTTTATAGAACACATGATCACAGCCATGTTTATAGAACACATTATCACAGCCATGTTTATATAATGCATTATCACAGCCATGTTAATACATTACCTTATCTCAATATTACTGTTATAGCTGATTATGTGATCAGGTTATTACAGATTTTTAACCAACAGGTTCTCACGGCTCTATTTTAGTCATTTTAATAACGAAAGGATCCAGTGATAGTCTTCCCTGTTTACATAATGATGATGTGTTAAATATACTGTTAAGTTAAATATACTTTTAAGTTCGCATTGATTAAGCTGTCTGTACGTACCTTCAGCTGAGGTGTTGCCGTCTACTAGTGGGTATTGTATGGCCTCCCCTATAGCCCACAATGCACTATTGTTCAGGTTATACATATATTCCTATGCTAAGCTATTTCTATGGTGTTTTCCCATTGTCTTTGCTAAGCTAAGTTTATAGAAATGCTCCATTCTCTCAGCTAAGCTAATTCCATTGAAATGTCCAATTCACTCAGCTGAGCTAATTCTATAGAAATGCCCCATTCTAAACTAAGATAATTGTATGGTGTTTCCCACTTTTTGTGCTAGGCTAAGCTAAACTAAGCTAATTCTATAGCGTTTCCCCACTCTTTAACTAGGCTAATGCTAAAGCTAATGGCTCTCTCTCTCTGACCTACAGAAACCAGCTCCTCCCAAACCGGTTGAGGTCAAGCCTAAAAAGGCTATCGCCAAGGTAATGCCATCGAGCACACACACACTGTCCAGGTGTTAAAGTGCTTATCCATAAATGCATGTTGTGTTTTTTTTTAAGTCTCAAAGTTTCTGTCCATTTGAATGTTCTCAGAGCTGTTTTTAATTGGTTGTCTCTGTCCTCTGTTGGGATTGGTAGTCTCTGTTTCTATGCTGTGTTCTGATTGGCTCTGTCTGCCTAGAAGCCGGTGGACAAGGTGGACGACAAGGCCATGAAGGGAAAGAAAGGAGGAGCTAAGTTGAAGAGGGAGGATGGCCCCTCCCATAACCGACAGACTCTTACAGAGGTACGCTAGGCCACACCTCCACCAGAGAATGTAGAGGAGATACGCTAGGCCACACCTCCATCAGAGAATGTAGAGGAGATACGCTAGGCCACACCTCCATCAGAGAATGTAGAGGAGGTACGCTAGGCCACACCTCCATCAGAGAATGTAGAGGAGATACGCTAGGCCACACCTCCATCGGAGGAGGGGGGCTGGTTGTGGGATTATAATCATCTAACATGTCTTCCTTCAATGTTCTCCCTGTCTCAATATCTGTCTCTCTCGCACACACACACACACACACACACACAGATCTGTGTGTCTCGCTCCAGTGTCAGTGTGACCTACTACAGAAGTCTTGCTCCCTACTCCATGTCTGTCAGAGGACCGAGTGAGACAGTCCGAGTCAACGGTATGACAGACCGACAGAGTGCTGAGGATTTGAACCAGAGTTGTTAGGGGGTCTCCCAAATGGCACTCTATTCCCTCCGTAGAGCATTACTTTAGACCTAGCCATAGACCTAGCCATAGACCTAGCCATAGACCTAGCCATAGATCTAGCCCTAGACCTAGGCTTAGCCATAGATCTAGCCATAGACCTAGCCATAGATCTAGCCATAGACCTAACCATAGACCTAGCCATAGACCTAGCCATAGACCTAGACCTAGGCTTAGCCATAGACCTAGCCATAGACCTAGCCATAGACCTAGCCATAGACCTAGCCATAGATCTAGCCCTAGACCTAGCCATAGATCTAGCCCTAGACCTAGCCATAGACCTAGCCATAGATCTAGCCCTAGATCTAGCCCTAGACCTAGCCATAGACCTAGCCATAGACCTAGCCATAGACCTAGCCATAGATCTAGCCCTAGACCTAGCCATAGATCTAGCCCTAGACCTAGACCTAGGCTTAGCCATAGACATAGACCTAGCCAGACCTAGGCATAGACATAGGGAACAGAGTCCGATTTGGGATGCGGTTTGTGTGATTTAACCACTGAGTGTTGTAAACTGAGTGTGTGATTTAACCACTGAGTGTGTGGGCACTAACATTGTGTGTCTTTGTTACTACACAGTAATTGTATGACATGTGTGTGTGTGTGTGTTCTCACTCTTCAGTATGTACAGTCTGTTAACACATCAGGATCACTAGTGATACTACTAACTAGCCAGCAGGACCAGCTGTCTTTTCCTCGGCCATGGAACTAGGTTGTCACTAGCTAAATTAATAATAATAATATATATTATCACTGTGTAATGTGTTGTTTTACAAGGGTCATAGTAGTATGACACTCCCTCTTCACCTCTTACTGCTCTAATTACGTTGGTAACCAGTTTATAATAGCAGTAAAGCACCTCCGGGGTTTGTGGTATATTGGCCAATATACCACACTTCCCCAGGCCTTATTTCTTAATTGTGTAATTTAATTGTCAACCTAAAATATTGTCATATAATTATGAATACAGTTGATACAGGTTTTATATGAATTTTCTGTATAAATAGCCTCTAAAATATTTAAGTGTAATGTCCTGATAAATAAGATATATTGGCGCTGGTGTTGTTGGGCCTGAGAAGTCGAACCATGCCAATATATCTTCCAAACGCAGTCTTCGTGTGGCATTATCCCTTTTATACAATGGGTTACCAACATATTCAAATAATTGACATATTTAAATAATTAAATAGTTATTTTGATGAATTTCTTCATAACATTTCATCCTGCCACAAGATATAGTCCCGACACAAATCTAGGGTTGTTACCCAAGCCGGATGGTGATTCGTTCTCTATCGGTTCGGTTGCCAGAGACGCGACCCAGTCGTTCAGTATCTATGGACATCACCCAGTCGTTCAGTGTCTATGGACTCGACCCAGTCGTTCAGTATCTATGGACTCGACCCAGTCGTTCAGTATCTATGGACTCGACCCAGTCGTTCAGTATCTATGGACTCGACCCAGTCGTTCAGTATCTATGGACTCGACCCAGTCGTTCAGTATCTATGGACTCGACCCAGTCGTTCAGTATCTATGGACGCGACCCAGTCGTTCAGTATCTATGGACGCGACCCAGTCGTTCAGTATCTATGGACGCGACCCAGTCGTTCAGTATCTATGGACGCGACCCAGTCGTTCAGTATCTATGGACGCGACCCAGTCTTTCAGTATCTATGGACTCGACCCAGTCGTTCAGTATCTATGGACATCACCCAGTCTTTCAGTGTCTATGGACGCGAACCAGTCGTTTGTTCTAAATCTTCCATTGTCATACTGACTGGCAACGTTCCTATCCTTTGCTTGCTAGCTAGACAACTACAGCTAATTTACAGTCAAAGTCAAAAACTGCAGCCAGAATAACAGCAAAGTAGCGGCATCTGTTTAAGGTGCTTTCTAGTGACATTTATTTGGATACATCTATAACAATGAGCTACTGAGGCGCGATTTCGCCTGGCATAGAACATGTGCTCTCTCAGAGGAGTTAGCCAACAACACAGCTACAGTAACTCAATCACTTTAAACTGAAGCTGGAAATACTGCAAACTAGCTGCACTTTGCATTTCTTTGTATATATCCATAAAAATGATGCCAGCTGATTCATGATTTCGACTGGCTGAGAAACGCTGCCTGCCTGTCTGTCTCGTACCGACTTCTGACACGTATATTACTATGGGACAGCTGGTGATCCAATTTGAATATTGAAACAATGTTGCAAATGTCAGAGAGACAGACAGCAAGGTTTATACAAATGTTGATAACTAAATGTTGGTCGAAAAATACATGTGAGACAATATCTAGATGCTTTTTATAGTGGAGATCAAGTTTATAAATTGTCTGGCTGGGCTGAGGAGGCAGTGTGTTGCAGCAGTCAGATGGAACAGAGTAAATAAGCATTTTAAAGTAATAGATTTAACCGGTGGTAACTTGTGGAGTAGACACCGCCTGGAATGCGATTTTAACCAATCAGCATACAGGATTAGATGCACCCATTGTATAAATGCAAATAGACAATACCTGTAAATGTCATTGTTATCTTGAAAAGCTGTGAGTGCTATTATATGATACTATATCAGTACTTGTTGCATTTACCACTTGTGTAAGTCAGCCAGTGTATGGCTGTGGTTTGACTGCATATGAATGGGTTGAATGGAATGTTGGCATATTTTTTATTGAACCTTTTATTAACTAGGCAAGTCAGTTAATAACAAATTCTTATTTACAATGACGACATACCCCGGCCAAACCCAGTCGACGCTGGGCCAATTGTGCGCCGCCCTATGGGACTCCCAATCACAGCCGGATGTGATACCGCCTGGATTTGAGCCAGGGACTGTAGTGACGCCTCTTGCACTGAGATGAGGTGCCTTAGACCGCTGTGCCTCTCAGGAGCCCTTTGGAATATTGGCAGTTACAAAATAATTAGTGGAGTCATTCCTTTAAAACTGTCTGGCTAGCTAGTTAACAAACATACAGTGTAGATAAATTCTTCAAATTCATTATTTTACACTATCTTATCACAGCACTGGCAAACCATGATTGACCAACTCCCTGACCATCATGGCTGACCTTTATCCCATCATAAGAAGGTTCATGTCCATTCTAGTATTCTGATTCCTAATTCTATGTGTTTGTGTCTGTCTGCAGGAGACTGAGGCTGTGGGGGCGGGGTCTGACGAGGAGAAGGCATGAGGAAATTGGGGGTGTGTCTTTCTCTGACTTCTCCCAAACTGGTACCATGGAAACAAAGAAAGGATCTTTTTTTTACGAGGATTTTGTAAAATGCTGAATTTTTTGGGTCCTGTGATATTAGCGAAGATAAACCAACACCCCACGTCCACACTCCTCCTTGCAGTTCTATCACTCTCTCTTTTCCAATCCTTTCCTCCCTCTCTTCCATTTTGTTGTTTTACTCCTCTCCCTCTCTTTCTCCTCTTCCTTTTCTTGAAAGACAGAATGAAGTGACATGTTTTAAAAAAATGGCTGCAACTATTCTTCCTCTGGCAGTGGGAGGAGCCTCACAGGGTCACCATTATATGTCTCTCACGTCCTTTTTAAATGATGATGTCATATCCTCTCTACTAAGATAGCTCTTTTTGATGACATCACTGTAAATTAATTTGATCTCCCGGCTATGACATCAGCGACCCAGGGGTCAAACTAGGCTCCTATGACATCACAGGTGAACTTTGACCCTGAACTGAGGTGTAGCCATGGAGAATATTTGCAGCTTTTTAAGCAGATGTAGAAAAGTTTGAGAATTGTCACTCCTGTGTTTGAAACTGGCAGTTAGCAATAACAAGTGGTGTTTCAGTTCTAGAACGCTGTGGATTCAAGAACCTCTGAGTTCCACCCTGCCTGGGGGAAAACATTATTTTGAAATAAAAGCTGAAAGTTGAAGTCTTGTGAGTAGCGTGTGTTTTGTCTCTCTGCACAGTACATCACTGGGGCCAAGCTTCCTGCCGTCCAGGACCTCTATACAAGGCGGTGTCAAAGGCCCCAAAAAATGTCAAAGACTCCAGCCACCTTAGTCATAGACTGTTCTCTCTGCTACTGCACGGCAAGCGGTACCGGAGCACCACGTCCAGGTCCAAAAGGCTTCTTAACACATTCTACCCCAAAGCCATAAGACTGCTGAACAATTAATAAAATGGCCAACGGACTATTTAAAATTGACCCCCAACCCCCTGATTCTACAGTACAACATCACCCCTGATTCTACAATACATCATCACCTGACTCTACAATACAACATCACCGCCTGATTCTACAATACAACATCACCACCTGATTCTACAGTACAACATCACCTGATGGATCTAGCTGGTCCGTATGAATATAATAGACAGTAGATCTAGCTGGTATGTCATAGTATAATAGAGACAGTAGATCTAGCTGGTCTGTCATAATATTATAGAGACAGTAGATCTAGCTGGTCTGTAATAATATAATAGAGACATTAGATCTATCTGGTCTGTCATAATATAATAGAGACAGTATATCTAGATGGTCTGTCATAATATAATATTGACAGTACAAATACCTGGTCTGTCATAATATAATAGAGACAGTAGATCTAGCTGGTCTGTCAAAATATAACAGAGACAGTAGATCTAGCTGGTCTGTCATAATATAATAGAGAAAGTAGATCTAGCTGGTCTGTCATAATATAATAGAGACAGTAGTTCTAGCTGGTCTGTCATAATATAATAAAGACAGTAGATGTAGCTGGTCTGTCATAATATAATAGAGACAGTAGATCTAGCATGTCTGTCATAATATAATAGAGACAGTTGATCTAGCTGGTCTGTCATAATATTTGAGACAGTAGCGCTAGCTGGTCTGTCATAAAATAATAGAGACAGTAGATCTAGCTGGTCCTTCATAATATAATAGAGACAGTAGATCTAGCTGGTCTGTCATAATATAATAGAGACAGTAGCTCTAGCTGGTCTGTCATAATATAATAGAGACAGTAGATCTAGCTGGTCTGTCAAAATATAACAGAGACAGTAGCTCTAGCTGGTCTTTCATAATATATGGTAACAGTAGATCTAGCTGGTCTGTCATAATATAATAGAGACAGTAGCGCTAGCTGGTCTGTCATAAAATAATAGAGACAGTAGATCTAGCTGGTCCTTCATAATATAATAGAGACAGTAGATCTAGCTGGTCTGTCATAATATAAGAGACAGTAGATCTAGCTGGTCTGTCATAATATAAGAGACAGTAGCTCTAGCTGGTCTGTCATAATATAATAGAGACAGTAGATCTAGCTGGTCTGTTAAAATATAACAGAGACAGTAGATCTAGCTGGTCTGTCATAATATAATGGTAACAGTAGATCTAGCTGGTCTGTCATAATATAATAGAGACAGTAGATCGAGCTGGTCTGTCATAATATAATAACAGTAGATCTAGCTGGTCGTCATAATATAATAGAGACAGTTGATATAGCTGGTCTGTCATAATATAATTGAGACAGTATGATCTAGCTGGTCTGTCATAATATAATTGAGACAGTAGATCTAGCTGGTCTGTCATATTAGACAGTAGCTCAGCTGGTCTGGTCAAAATATAATAGGAGAAAGTAATCTAGCTGGTCTGTCCATAATATATATGATACAGTTGATATAGGCTGGTCTGTCATAAGATAATTGAGGACAATACGAAACAACGCTGGTCTGTCATAATATAATAGAGACAGTGAGATCGAGCTGGTCTGTGCATAATATGAATAGAGACAGTTGATCTAGCTGGTCTGTCAAAATATTTGAGACAGTAGCGCTAGCTGTGTCTGTTATAAATAAATAGAGACAGTAGATTCTAGCTGGTATGTCATAATATAATAGAGACAGTTGAATCTACGACTGGTTCTGTCATAATAGAATAGAGACAGTAGCGCTAGCTGGTCTGTCATAAAATTAATAGAGACAGTATCAAGCTGGTCTGTCATAATATATAGAGACAGTAGATCTAGTGGTCTGTCATAATATAATAGAGACAGTAGATCTAGCTGGTCTGTCATAATATAATAGAGACAGTAGATCTAGCTGGTCTGTCATAATATAATAGAGACAGTAGATCTAGCTGTCTGTCATAATATAATAGAGACAGTAGATCTAGCTGGTCTGTCATAATATAATAGAGACAGTAGATCTAGCTGGTCTGTCAAATAATATACAGAGACAGTAGATCTAGCTGGTCTGTCATAATATAATGGTAACAGTAGATCTAGCTGGTCTGTCATATATAATAGAGACAGTAGATCGAGCTGTCTGTCATAATAGAATAGAGACAGTAGATCTAGCTGGTCTGTCATAATATAATAGAGACAGTAGATCTAGCTGGTCTGTCAAAATATAATAGAGACAGTAGAATCGAACAGTCCTGTCATAATTAATATGTAGACAGTAGATCTAGCGGTCTGTCATAATATAATAGAGACAGTAGATCGTACTGGTCTGTCATAATATAATAGAGACAGTAGATCTAGCTGGTCTGTCATAATATAATAGAGACAGTAGATCTAGCTGGTCTGTCATAATATAATAGAGACAGTAGATCTAGCTGGTCTGTCATAATATAATAGAGACAGTAGATCTAGCTGGTCTGTCATAATATAATAGAGACAGTAGATCTAGCTGGTCTGTCATAATATAATAGAGACAGTAGATCTAGCTGGTCTGTCATAATATAATAGAGACAGTAGATCTAGCTGGTCTGTCATAATATAATAGAGAGTAGATCTAGCTGGTCTGTCATAATAATAGAGACAGTAGATCTAGCTGGTCTGTCATAATAATAGAGACAGTAGATCTAGCTGGTCTGTCATAATATAATAGAGACAGTAGATCTAGCTGGTCTGTCATAATATAATAGAGACAGTAGATCTAGCTGGTCTGTCATAATATAATAGAGACAGTAGATCTAGCTGGTCTGTCATAATATAATAGAGACAGTAGATCTAGCTGGTCTGTCAAAATATAATAGAGACAGTAGATCTAGCTGGTCTGTCATAATATAATAGAGACAGTAGATCTAGCTGGTCTGTCATATATAGAGACAGTAGATCTAGCTGGTCTGTTAATATAATAGAGACAGTAGATCTAGCTGGTCTGTCAAATATAATAGAGACAGTAGATCTAGCTGGTCTGTCATAATATAATAGAGACAGTAGATCTAGCTGGTCTGTCATAATATAATAGAGACAGTAGATCTAGCTGGTCTGTCATAATATAATAGAGACAGTAGATCTAGCTGGTCTGTCATAATATAATAGAGACAGTAGATCTAGCTGGTCTGTCATAATATAATAGAGACAGTAGATCTAGCTGGTCTGTCATAATATAATAGAGACAGTAGATCTAGCTGGTCTGTCATAATATAATAGAGACAGTAGATCTAGCTGGTCTGTCAAAATATATAGAGACAGTAGATCTAGCTGGTCTGTCATAATATAATAGAGACAGTAGATCTAGCTGGTCTTCATAATATAATAGAGACAGTAAAGATCTAGCTGGTCTGTCATAATATAATAGAGACAGTAGATCTAGCTGGTCTGTCAAAAAAAATAGAGACAGTAGATCTAGCTGGTCTGTCATAATATAATAGAGACAGTAGATCTAGCTGGTCTGTCATAATATAATAGAGACAGTAGATCTAGCTGGTCTGTCATAATATAATAGACAGTAGATCTAGCTGGTCTGTCATAATATAATAGAGACAGTAGATCTAGCTGGTCTGTCATAATATAATAGAGACAGTAGATCTAGCTGGTCTGTCATAATATTGAGACAGTAGATCTAGCTGGTCTGTCATATATAATAGAGACAGTAGATCTAGCTGGTCTGTCATAATATAATAGAGACAGTAGATCTAGCTGGTCTGTCATAATATAATAGAGACAGTAGATCTAGCTGGTCTGTCATAATATAATAGAGACAGTAGATCTAGCTGGTCTGTCAATATAAAGAGACAGTAGATCTAGCTGGTCTGTCATAATATAATAGAGACAGTAGATCTAGCTGGTCTGTCATAATATAATAGAGACAGTAGATCTAGCTGGTCTGTCATAATATAATAGAGACAGTAGATCTAGCTGGTCTGTCATAATATAATAGAGACAGTAGATCTAGCTGGTCTGTCATAATATAATAGAGACAGTAGATCTAGCTGGTCTGTCATAATATAAGAGACAGTAGATCTAGCTGGTCTGTCATAATATAATAGAGACAGTAGATCTAGCTGGTCTGTCAAAATATAATAGAGACAGTAGATCTAGCTGGTCTGTCATAATATAATAGAGACAGTAGATCTAGCTGGTCTGTCATAATATAATAGAGACAGTAGATCTAGCTGGTCTGTCATATATAATAGAGACAGTAGATCTAGCTGGTCTGTCATAATATAATAGAGACAGTAGATCTAGCTGGTCTGTCATAATATAATAGAGACAGTAGATCTAGCTGGTCTGTCATAATATAATAGAGACAGTAGATCTAGCTGGTCTGTCATAATATAATAGAGACAGTAGATCTAGCTGGTCTGTCAAATATAATAGAGACAGTAGATCTAGCTGGTCTGTCATAATATAATAGAGACAGTAGATCTAGCTGGTCTGTCATAATATAATAGAGACAGTACAAACACCTGGTCTGTCATAATATAATAGAGACAGTAGATCTAGCTGGTCTGTCATAATATAATAGAGACAGTAGATCTAGCTGGTCTGTCATAATAATAGAGACAGTAGATCTAGCTGGTCTGTCATAATATAATAGAGACAGTAGATCTAGCTGGTCTGTCATAATATAATAGAGACAGTAGATCTAGCTGGTCTGTCATAATATAATAGAGACAGTAGATCTAGCTGGTCTGTCATAAAATAATAGAGACAGTAGATCTAGCTGGTCTGTCAATATAATAGAGACAGTAGATCTAGCTGGTCTGTCATATAAAGAGACAGTAGATCTAGCTGGTCTGTCATAATATAATAGAGACAGTAGATCTAGCTGGTCTGTCATAATATAATAGAGACAGTAGATCTAGCTGGTCTGTCATTATAATAGAGACAGTAGATCTAGCTGGTCTGTCATAATATAAAGAGACAGTAGATCTAGCTGGTCTGTCATAATATAATAGAGACAGTAGATCTAGCTGGTCTGTCATAATATATAGAGACAGTAGATCTAGCTGGTCTGTCATAATATAATAGAGACAGTAGATCTAGCTGGTCTGTCAAATATAATAGAGACAGTAGATCTAGCTGGTCTGTCATAATATAATAGAGACAGTAGATCTAGCTGGTCTGTCATAATATAATAGAGACAGTAGATCTAGCTGGTCTGTCATAATATAATAGAGACAGTAGATCTAGCTGGTCTGTCATAATATAATAGAGACAGTAGATCTAGCTGGTCTGTCATAATATAATGGTAACAGTAGATCTAGCTGGTCTGTCATAATATAATAGAGACAGTAGATCTAGCTGGTCTGTCATAATATAATAGAGACAGTAGATCTAGCTGGTCTGTCAAAATATAATAGAGACAGTAGATCTAGCTGGTCTGTCATAATATAATAGAGACAGTAGATCTAGCTGGTCTGTCATATATAATAGAGACAGTAGATCTAGCTGGTCTGTCATAATATAATAGAGACAGTAGATCTAGCTGGTCTGTCATAATATAATAGAGACAGTAGATCTAGCTGGTCTGTCATAATATAATAGAGACAGTAGATCTAGCTGGTCTGTCATAATATAATAGAGACAGTAGATCTAGCTGGTCTGTCATAATATAATAGAGACAGTAGATCTAGCTGGTCTGTCATAATATAATAGAGACAGTAGATCTAGCTGGTCTGTCATAATATAATAGAGACAGTAGATCTAGCTGGTCTGTCATAATATAATAGAGACAGTAGATCTAGCTGGTCTGTCATAATATAATAGAGACAGTAGATCTAGCTGGTCTGTCATATATAAGAGACAGTAGATCTAGCTGGTCTGTCATAATATAATAGAGACAGTAGATCTAGCTGGTCTGTCATAATATAATAGAGACAGTAGATCTAGCTGGTCTGTCATAATATAATAGAGACAGTAGATCTAGCTGGTCTGTCATAATATAATAGAGACAGTAGATCTAGCTGGTCTGTCATAATATAATAGAGACAGTAGATCTAGCTGGGTCTGTCATAATATAATAGAGACAGTAGATCTAGCTGGTCTGTCATAATATAATAGAGACAGTAGATCTAGCTGGTCTGTCATAATATAATAGAGACAGTAGATCTAGCTGGTCTGTCATAATATAATAGAGACAGTAGATCTAGCTGGTCTGTCAAATATATAGAGACAGTAGATCTAGCTGGTCTGTCATAATATAATAGAGACAGTAGATCTAGCTGGTCTGTCATAATATAATAGAGACAGTAGATCTAGCTGGTCTGTCATAATATAATAGAGACAGTAGATCTAGCTGGTCTGTCATAATATAATAGAGACAGTAGATCTAGCTGGTCTGTCATAATATAAGAGACAGTAGATCTAGCTGGTCTGTCATAATATAATAGAGACAGTAGATCTAGCTGGTCTGTCATAATATAATAGAGACAGTAGATCTAGCTGGTCTGTCAATATAATAGAGACAGTAGATCTAGCTGGTCTGTCATATATAATAGAGACAGTAGATCTAGCTGGTCTGTCATAATATAATAGAGACAGTAGATCTAGCTGGTCTGTCATAATATAATAGAGACAGTAGATCTAGCTGGTCTGTCATAATTAATAGAGACAGTAGCTAGCTGGTCTGTCATAATATAATAGAGACAGTAGATCTAGCTGGTCTGTCATAATATAATAGAGACAGTAGATCTAGCTGGTCTGTCATAATATAATAGAGACAGTAGATCTAGCTGGTCTGTCATAATATAATAGAGACAGTAGATCTAGCTGGTCTGTCATATATAATAGAGACAGTAGATCTAGCTGGTCTGTCATAATATAATAGAGACAGTAGATCTAGCTGGTCTGTCATAATATAATAGAGACAGTAGATCTAGCTGGTCTGTCATAATATAATAGAGACAGTAGATCTAGCTGGTCTGTCATAATATAATAGAGACAGTAGATCTAGCTGGTCTGTCATATATAATAGAGACAGTAGATCTAGCTGGTCTGTCATAATATAATAGAGACAGTAGTAGCTGGTCTGTCATAATATAATAGAGACAGTAGATCTAGCTGGTCTGTCATAATATAATAGAGACAGTAGATCTAGCTGGTCTGTCATATAATATAATAGAGACAGTAGATCTAGCTGGTCTGTCATATATAATAGAGACAGTAGATCTAGCTGGTCTGTCATAATATAATAGAGACAGTAGATCTAGCTGGTGTCATAATATAATAGAGACAGTAGATCTAGCTGGTCTGTCATAATATAATAGAGACAGTATCTAGCTGGTCTGTCATAATATAATAGAGACAGTAGATCTAGGGCTGTCATAATATAATAGAGACAGTAGATCTAGCTGGTCTGTCATAAATAGAGACAGTAGATCTAGCTGGTCTGTCATAATATAATAGAGACAGTAGATCTAGCTGGTCTGTCATAATATAAGAGAGACAGTAGATCTAGCTGGTCTGTCATAATATAATAGAGACAGTAGATCTAGCTGGTCTGTCATAATATAATAGAGACAGTAGATCTAGCTGGTCTGTCATAATATAATAGAGACAGTAGATCTAGCTGGTCTGTCATAATATAATAGAGACAGTAGATCTAGCTGGTCTGTCATATATAATAGAGACAGTAGATCTAGCTGGTCTGTCATAATATAATAGAGACAGTAGATCTAGCTGGTCTGTCATAATATAATAGAGACAGTAGATCTAGCTGGTCTGTCAAATATAATAGAGACAGTAGATCTAGCTGGTCTGTCATAATATAATAGAGACAGTAGATCTAGCTGGTCTGTCATAATATAATAGAGACAGTAGATCTAGCTGGTCTGTCATATATAATAGAGACAGTAGATCTAGCTGGTCTGTCATAATAATAGAGACAGTAGATCTAGCTGGTCTGTCAAACTATTAGAGACAGTAGATCTAGCTGGTTGTCATAAAATAATAGAGACAGTAGATCTAGCTGGTCTGTCATATATAATAGAGACAGTAGATTAGCTGGTCTGTCCATATAATAAGACAGAGATCTAGTGGTCTGTCAGAAAATAATAGAGACGTAGATCTAGCTGGTTGTCTATACTATAATAGAGACAGTAGCTCAGCTGGTCTGTCATAATATAAGAGACAGTAGATCTAGCTGTCGTTTATATAATATATAGAGACAGAGATCTAGCTGGTCTGTCATAATATAATAGAGACAGTAGATCTAGCTGGTCTGTCAATATAACAGAGACAGTAGATCTAGCTGGTCTGTCATATATAATGGAGACAGTAGATC